>NW_018127899.1:1387003-1388815 GCF_001952655.1 Monopterus albus | reverse complement strand
AATGTAAGGGACCTGTCCTCTTTTGTGCGGCATATCATAATAACACTTTTAGCAGAATTGTACTTGACATCGTGAAGCTCCCCAAACAGAGAACATACATTCAAGAGCTGCTGGAGACCTGCTGAGCTGGGACTAAAGATCACCAGATCATCTGCATACATTAAGTGATTCACTATACCTCCAACCATACATTCTGTTTTACACATATTTAGCTCCTTAGAGAGACCATTCATATAAAAATTAAACAAAATCGGGGACAACAGACTACCTTGTCTTACCCCATTACAGGTCTGAAAGGGTGCAGATATACAATTATCCCATCTGACACACAAAGTCTGGTGGGCATATCAATATGACAAGCATCTTACAATATATTTAGGCACTCGAGCGTCACACAATTTCTGGACTAACTTCCTATGATTCACACGATCAAAAGCTTCAGAAGCGTCTAAAAACACATAAATACAGTAGAATTTTTACTTTTATATTTACTAGCTAGTTCTTTCAAAGCAAAAATACACATATCAGTGCCATGATTGGCTTTAAACCCAAACTGATTATCAGTAGAGCTAATAAGATTATGAAACCTACTCAAGAGAATTTCTTCAACAACTTTAGAAAGTATATTAGCAAGTGCAATGGGTCTATAATTATCTGAGCTGCCCACCTTTCCTGCTTTATCCTTCACTACTGGGACTAAAAGCACTGACATCAAAGAGGCAGGCATAAACCCATGCATAACAAAGGAAGTAAAGCATATAGCTAAAAGAGGTGCCAACCTCAAACTAGCATATTTAAGATGTTCTACAGAAATGCGGCCCATCCCAGTAGACTTATTTGCTGACAAATTGCTTATTGCTTGAGAAACCTCATATGTTTTAATAGAGTCAACAAAGTCAACCCTACCTATAGAGAAAGTTTCACTAGGGACACAATTAAATAGATCGCAGTAGCAGTGTCGCCAGAGCTCAACTATCTTATCCGGGCCAAAAACAAAAAAAAAATCTACTGCTGTTAAACATCTTTCCAGAACAATTTCATATTATTCCTTAGGAGTTTTTCAGCCATAGAGTCAGACCTCAGCTTTTGTTCATTTTTCATAATAAATCTTATAGCATTCTTATATTCTGCGCTTGTACACTTTTAAGCTCAAATATAGGTGCATAGCTGGGTTTACCACCAAGGGCCCAGGAAGTTGTTGCATCACGGGCTCTAGCCTTATATTCAACCACATAAGTTCTCCACCCAGGTTTAATTTTGCGCATCTCTTTTCTTTTATAATAAGGCATACTAGCTTCTATCAACACCCAAATAATATTAGAATACATACAAGAAATATCAGCCTTGTGGCTAACAGCAGTACAGTTAAAATCTGTACATATAACAGCCTCTCTAGGTAGAGTGTCAGGGCCGCTCGGCGGCCGCTGCCTCTCCTCCATCTTTCTCTCCTCTGCTCTCTCCATCATGTGGGCTCTGCACCTCAGCTGTGTTGCATTCCAGTAATTAGCAACTGGTTGGTCGATGCACACAGCTGGGGTGCATCCCGATGATTACCTTCGCCTCCTTATATAAACCTCTGGCAGACGCTCCGTCTTTGCCGGAACATTAACATAGTAACGTGGACTGTACATGTTGGTAGAATGCTACGCTGACAGACACTGTGCGTTTTGGCTTGACTCTACCACACTACCTACGAGCTACGCTCATTTACACTACACTACATATCATACATATCCAAGTACCGTACTTTCCCATGTTATGTTCTTTTGATACTTTGTGTTCACTTTATTTACCTGCTACCGTCATGTTTTT
>NW_018127899.1:1382374-1384549 GCF_001952655.1 Monopterus albus | reverse complement strand
TTGGTAGAATGCTACGCTGACAGACACTGTGCGTTTTGGCTTGACTCTACCACACTACCTACGAGCTACGCTCATTTACACTACACTACATATCATACATATCCAAGTACCGTACTTTCCCATGTTATGTTCTTTTGATACTTTGTGTTCACTTTATTTACCTGCTACCGTCATGTTTTTTTCCCCCTAGCACCTGGGTCTGCAAACTTGAGTCCAACCTCAGTCGGACCCCCTCACCCTCCTGGTGAGGGGGGCTACCATAACAGAGTAATATCACATAACAGTTTATCAGTGTCAGAACAGTAGCGAGCAAGATCCTCTGCAGAAAGAATGGACCAATCCAACCTTTCATGCTTTTGAATAGTCTGAATTAAAATAGGTATAAAACCAAATCTAACGGCCATCTTTACAGGAATGTGGTCAGAAATAGACATGTTATATAGAATGGCAATATTCTCCAAAGCAGCATGTGCATCAGCTGTTGAAATACAGTGGTCTAGCCACGATGTTGTATGCCAGGCCTCACTTATATACAGTGGGTACGGAAAGTATTCAGACCCCCTTAAATTTTTCACTCTTTGTTATATTGCAGCCATATGCTAAAATCATTTAAGTTCATTTTTTTCCTCATTAATGTACACACAGCACCCCATATTGACAGACTCATAGCAGTGCACATCATTTGTAATTCTGCTGTGTGTTTTCAGTATTTATGGTGCATAACTTTATCTTACTTGTTTATGCATATTACAGCTGTATTGATGATTGTCCAGAACTACTGAGCTTTGGTGATTTTAATGCATTTGTTTCCCTTGCTTATATATCTTACAGCTGTAATGAAGCAGAATCTGCTTACTTTGAATGCTGTAAGTTCTGTGTAGAGACTAGATATCTGCATCTCTTTATGACCAGACAGCCTATTTACATTTTAGCAAAGGACTGTTTTACACTCACACCTCGACCCACTTAGCATATCCCAAGCTTTGCTTTGTCTTGGGGTGTCCTGCAGAGGCCAGGGGCTCACCACCTGAGAGACACACACACACATACCTAGATTTATCATATACACAGGGGGCCTGCAACTAGGCCACACATGCACACACACACACACATAGCTAGATTTACCATATTTCAACATGGAAGTGCGAGCTCCGGCACACACCAAATGACCAATAGGATCACAAACTATTGAAGGTTGCACCCCTGTCCAGGTCGGAGCAGCCCAAGAAGATAAAATGTATTGTAAGAACTTAATTTGGGGTCAGTGGATGGAACTCCTGCGGGAGCTCTGGTTCTCTGATCCCAGCGCTGTAAGGCCTACCTGTGATCAGACATTCAGTAAACTTTCTGTTGATTTTAAACAGTCCTCTCCTGTCTTCACTTCTCATGCTTCCAACAAAAGAATGGGGTTAATTTCTAACATATCGATACTACACAAACAGCCTAAATCTATTAATTTCACATTGTTTGTCCAAACTAGTTTACAGGCTGAAGCTCTCCATCCAGTACCCACATACTGTAAGTCATTATGCCAGAATTGCCATCGATGAGCGAATACGAATGCAACTCTGTAATCAGCTGAAGTGAGCAAATCAGGTAGCACCATCTTTAGTTCATCAGATACGCTCACACTCCAGTCTGGTGCCGGAGAGAAAATAACACAAAATAACAATAAAATCATTATAAATTAGACCTAAATAATCAGGATGAAGTAATGCAGTCGATGTACCGGTCCGTCGTGGTGAAGAAGGAGCTGAGCTGTAAGGCGAAGCTCTCGATTTACTGGTCGATCTACGTTCCAACTCTCACCTATGGTCATGAACTTTGGGTCATGACCGAAAGGGCAAGATCCCGGATACAGGTGGCCGAAATGAGCTTCCTCCACAGGGTGGCCGGGTACACCCTTAGAGATAGGGTGAGGAGCTCGGTCACCCAGGAGGAGCTCAGAGTAGAACCACTGCTCCTCCACATCGAGAGGAGCCAGCTGAGGTGGCTCGGGCATCTGTTTCAGATGCCTCCTGGGCGCCTTCCTAGGGAGGTGTTCCAGGCATGTCCCACTGGGTGGAGGCCCCACGGAAGCCCCAGGACACGCTGGAGGGACTATGTCTCTCGGCTGGCCTGGGAACGCCTTGGCATTCCCCCAGAGGAGCTGGAGGAAGTGTCTGGAGAGAGGGA
>NW_018127899.1:1333190-1381661 GCF_001952655.1 Monopterus albus | reverse complement strand
CCAGGAGGAGTGCCCGGGGAAGACCCAGGACATGCTGGAGGGACTATGTCTCTTGGCTGGCCTGGGAACGCCTTGGCATTACCTCGGAGGAGCTGGAGGAAGTGTCTGGAGAGAGGGAAGTCTGGGCATCTTTGCTTAGACTGCTGCCCCTGCGACCTGGTTCCGGATAAGCGGAGGAAAATGGATGGATGTATAATCAGGATGAAAGCACTCCTTCTAGGAACATCCACAAACTGCTATAGGTAGCTATGCTGAACATCACGAGCACAGTAACTGCCTTTTGGCCCCAGACACTTAGGTGCCCCAAAGGCTAAGTATCATTTGGGGTCTACAGTTCAGTTTTGCAACAGGGGTCCCTAGTGGCCTAATCCACACACTGACACAATAAAGTAAAGAAATAACAGTCAGGAGAATGACGCTCTGCTGCAGACACTATTCTTGCCTAGAACTTTTCAACTTCCTGTAGTGCTGTAGTTCCTGGGACTATTTGGTGAAAGGGGGCTAAGAGTCAAAAAATGAATGGTGATGTTGCACATGTTGGAACTTCACTAATTTTTACAGTTGTCCACTTGGGCTCCTCTGTTATTCAAATGCACCAGTGGACTGCAAGTGCACCACAGTCTCCTCTGCACCTGCTGCTCCCTGACACGTTGTTGTTTCATGTCACCTTTTAGGTGACAGGTGACTCATCATGCCTCAGACAAGGCTCTTTGAGAGTCTACCCCCCCCGGCTCTAATTTATCTAAAGGATTTCTCTTGCTGCATATATTTTGTTCTTTGAGCAGCCAAGCATTAAATTGCTTTCCACTGGGAACAGTTTGAATGTTGCAATCGCCAAAGCTGTGGCTGGATTCCAGTGAGATGGGTTGGCAGCAAAGCCAACACTGTAATTAGGGTCACCTAGCTCGGGAGCTTTTGGAGGGCCAAAGGGTCGCCATGGTTGCTTTGTCCATTTTGGAAGTCACAACTAAGCCAGAAAATGGTAACACAACTTCTTCTCATAAATCAGCAGAACACTAATGTGGCACATCATCAAAAAACTTGGTCTTTTCCTTTAGGGACCAGCCCTAAAAATATACATTCATTTATTAAAATCTACAGAAATGTTGCTCCCAGGCATTAAAAAGGCAAACTGAAAATATAACAGATTGTATCACAGAGAAATGAAAACTCAAAGACAAAGCGAGATCTGGAGAGATAGTGGCAGGGCATGGATAGTAGAACGAGTTGTCAGCTTTGTCTCACTGTGCCAGAAGCTGACTTCAGCAGCTTTTGCTGTTTGTGCTTTCAGTAAGGCCTCCTGCCTGTACAGCGTGCTTTCCCAAATGTGGCCCGTGGTGTTTTCATGAGGAGACTACACAGCATGTGTCCATCTGCAAAGAGCTCTCCAATGTGTCCAGTGGAAGAAAGAAGTAAAGAAAACTCCAGGGAGCTCTTTTCAGCTCACAGTGTTCGTTTTGACATCGATGAGAGTAAACGTCTCTGAGAAGCATTTGGACAGCTGCTCCGTAGAACTGACTTGTGTCTTTGGTGTGTTGTGATGTGCGATTTCTGTGTGAAAGCATAAGTGCTTGACCATGAGGGCTGCAGGAATTGTGGGACTCTTTCTAGAGATACTTCAAGCTTGAATTTGCATGAGATTTCTATAGAATTTTGTCTTAAAATTTTCATTTAATATAAATCGCTTCAAATTAATTATAAGCAAATGGAGATCATTGAGTAGAAGTGAACTGCAGTGAGCTCTGTTGAGCATGAGCCATTGTTACTCCCTGGCTTTTGAAATAGGACTATAAGTAGCTTCATCACTGATGAATTACATTTCACACTGAGCACTTTCTGTACTGAAGCTGCTTAAATCTCAGCAGTGTACTGCCATAGACTGACAAGTCTTTGAATATAATAAGGATTCTTTATCCATTTTATGCTGTGGCAGGATAATTTCTCCATGTAATACAGTAGGCAATTTTACTTCCTTTTCAGTCTGTATTTAATTGGTAAAGTTTGGCTGAAAACTCATGCGGGCTTCAGAGCAGAGAAGGGCCTGTAGCAGCAGCCACTGCTCCACTGGGGCAGTTTTGGTAGTTTAACTACTTCAAAAGTAATCAGTCATTCTGGTATGACAAAATATTAAGAAATGAATAGTGTCTTTAGATGTAAATTACAACAAAGGTGTTTTATGTGGAGGTGACAAGTAGTTGGTTCACATGTCAGTACAGAAGTAGAGAAGAAGCTTCTGACTTAAAATGAAACTTAATTGAAGTCAAGAACAATATATTTGGAATTATTTTGTGGTCTGACTGGTAAGAACACTAGCTGGGTGAATGACAACAACAATGGATGCAAGGTTGCAAAGAAATGATCATATAAAAGTTGAAGCAGCTTGAAAGTATTGAGTCTGTGTGATTTGTGATCTGCAATTGATAACTTTGACCACATAAAATTCCTTCTGTCTCATCTGTAGTTATGAACTAGAAGCTTTTCAATTTCAAGCTAATTTAATCCATCTGCATACAGCTACTGCATGTGTACATATAACAATCAGCCATAACATTCTGACCACTACCAGGTAAAGTGAATAACACAGATTATCTCGTTACAACGACATCTGTCAGTGTGTGGGGTACATTAGACAGCAAGTGAACATTTAGGCCTTGAAGTTGATGTGTTGGAAGCAGAAAAACCAGGCAGCGCAAGGATCTGAGTGACTTTGACAAACACTGTACACTGGTCTCTATGAAGAGAAACGTTCAGTGGCTACAGTGGTGATATGACAGCTGGAGTGAGGCTGTAGAATTGGTCTAAAAAAAATCTCTAACTTGTCCTCACGACCACAGCTTTCACTCCTTTTACATACGTTTTTCACTGAATGGTCGTCACATTTGTATGATTTATTGTAAACACAACCCTCTGTAAGTGTGCGCAGTTATAAAACTGAATGATTGGTTTGGTTGAACAAATAAATCCAGTGGCGCCTGCACAACCCTCAAAAGTAAATGGAAAAACCCTTTCCTCACCTCCTCAGTGGCTGTGCTGAGAGACTGAACTTACAACATGTTTGTGATCTTCAGAATAACCAGAACACTCCAGTCCAGTACAAATTTAAAACTAATGTGTTTGCTCCAGCAGCTCTTGTTGAATTATTTATCCATTCATTTTGAAAAAGACGAGCCAGTGTCGAGAATGGTGAGTTACTGCAGCTCCTTTTTTCCAGGCGTAGCGGTAAAATTAAATGGCAAAAGCAGTTTCACCATTTACCTTACAATAAACAGCATATTTGATTCTGGATGGTAAACAGGAGCTTATATAAAGCCTCCCATTCTGAGTGGCTCGCTAAAATTAAGCCGCATCAAGGGAGTAGCTATTTATTTTTGCTTTCATACTCACACATCTACAGTGCACACCCCCGCACACATGTCCTTGTAATACATGGTGACAGTAATGGAGAATTTAATTGTCTGGGGAGACAGATAAACAAAAGAGATGTGAGATGGTGAGTTTTTAAAAGGTGGCAAGTGTGTTACTTCAGGCTCCCTACGAACCAGTGATCTTCAACAATTCTTACAGCGTATATGGACCATTTTATGATCAAACACTATAAAAATGGAGTCTATTGACCAAGTCTCCACCTCCTTACTGACCTTTTGTTTCAAAACAAGCATCCATTATCTGTTGATACAGACAAGCGACAAATAAAAGGACAACCCAACACAGAGAGTCCCATTGAGGTGCTGGGCCACCACATGCCACCAGAACAGTTCCACCTTGGCAGGGACTCGTAATTTTAGACTTTGATTTCACAATATAAAAATCAGTAAAGTAAAGCTGGACACATTGCATATACTGATTGACTGAATCTTACTTTGGAACAGAAAAGTGATAAGCCATCCTGGGATTTCTTCAGATGCATAAGATCTGTCAAGGCTGTCTGGAGAAGAAATCGTTTCAAGAACTTCTCCTTACATTTTTCACCATGTTGCACAGACTGTCTCTGTGCAGCAGACGTGAAATATGTTATCTCCTCCATATTTAATGAGGAGTCGCCCTGGGAAGCAGATGGTACATTAGCTGTAATAAACCAGAGCTGACTTCGGTGGTTTTGTGAGGGAATACAGAATTGAGCCGTTAAGGCCTCGCTGTTTCACACCTCACATTGTTGGAGGATCGAAAGGTGTCTCGCTCACCCTGTACAAACTGATCCCTTTTATAACTCTGGACAGGTTCTCACTGCTCCCAGTGAAGCATCATATATTGATGTAGAGAGAACAAAAATGACTGTAAGCACTGACCCCTTTGTTCGCGGCGCCAGCATTAAAGTTGCTGAGTGAGGGCTTTACATTGAGCTATGTGGTATTGTTACGCTCAGCAGAAGTGATTGGAGTGTGCACACACATTCTTACATGCTTCTTGAGATTCACCGACTCTACACCATCACCCACACATACACCTACACATGCACTGACAAAAAGATTTAATGATTTCTGCTGACCTCTAAAAATTCAGAAAGTCAGCAGATGTTTTTGGTCATCAAAAAGATGAAAGGGTTTTTTTTTTCCCCACGTATGAAGACAAATGGACGACTCTCACTCATCTAGTGAAACGACTCAGACCAGCAACCAGCCAGCTGTATTTGACGTGTCAAGATGGAAGCCACAGCCAAATCATGAAAACCACATCTGGCACCAACCATTTATTCACTAAGGTGATTTCTGCAATCTGTAATTTTTTTGAGTGCTTACCACACAGCTGGAGATTTGTTGCAGTCTGTGATGTTTGAGGATATTTCATGTCCTCCATTCACTCTTTGGTTAGAAAACAGGGAGTGACGGCAGCTGCCTGAGAGCCTTTTCCAAGGTCTATGGATAATGTTGATAATTAAGGGGAGTGAATAGATATATTAAGTCTCTGCTGTGCAACAGGTGCTGCATTGAACCATGCTGAATCACAGGGCATTTTGGAGGTAAACAGAAGCAGGTTTGAGGACGTCAGAGAGTGATGGGTGGGATGGAAATTATTCCTCAGCTTAACTGGGCACTTTCAAAAAGCAAGACTCAGGCAGTACATGAAGAGTGCAGCAGTGCAGCATAGGACATCATGACCTTATGAGTAAAAGGTAAATGTCTAAGCTTAATGCTTATGAGGAAAAAGACCTCACCAGGGTCTCAGACTGCTTACACTTACTTGTTTTCAGACAAAGGCTGTTGCCAAAAGAACACAAGAGAGACTGTAAAGAGTTAAAGGAATCTCCCAGAAGATAAAGCAGGAGGGAGAAGGTGGGCTGAAGGATCGGAAAACCATGGATCACCGCAGTGGCTTCACAAGAAGAATAGATAAATAAATGAAAAGTTCTGGTTTTCAAGGCAACGAGACATCAATTTCTCAGGAGAAAATGCATTCTTAATGCGCCTCGGTATCCAGGCTTTCTTTCCATCTCATTTCTATACTCACTGTTCCTACAACTTTTATCCACCAATGACGACTCAGGAGTGAAGCTTGATATACAGCAAAAGCCCAGTGTAGCTTAGACATGCTGATCTAGCTGTTGGAACAGTGAGCACTCATCTCAATGGACAGTGTAGTTATGCCTCAACCATCTGTTTCCGTTTGACACAATGCAGTGAATCAGCACTTTATAGTTTTTTGAAGGAGTGCATCCTTAAATTCTTTTATCTGCGAGGATGGCGGTGTATTGCTGCGAAGATCGTAATCTGTGGTGATATTTAGAGGAAGGGAGCTATGCATTCTGTTATTTCTCCTGAGGCCATTTTCACACAAATTTTGCCAGGCAAACAAGCGGTCCTAAGCTTTTTTTTTATATATATATAAAGCTTGTTTACAGCATGACAGTTCGTTGGCATACCACCTGCAAAATATTAGAAGCAAGCATCAGCATTTGGAAGTATTTAGATACTTTTTTCCAGTGAATACCTGATATGAATGAATGAATATCTGGTATCTTGGCACTATTTTATCAGCCAGAGTGTGTGCACATTTGTGTTTGTATCTATTCCTGAATGTGTGCTGTATGAAGCTGAGGTTGCTGTTTTAAGACGCCCTGCCTTGGCACGGAGCAGCAGTCTTGCAAAGTTATCAGCTCTTTTCATTTCTGGGCTGATACTCTGGGTGAAAGATTCAGAGGTGCGCTGGAGAGCCATGGATTAAAGATCCTATCAAAGGCAGCAAATAGGTACAGTGATTCAGGAATGATGGCAGAGATAGCACATGAAGCCCAACTTTGTGGAGATATGAAGCGCAGCCCCAAGTTTATCACAGTGTACAGATAGCAGTGGAAGACATGGTAAGGTATGGGGCATAGTCGTATGTCAGTAACTTGGCAAATGTTTGACTTTTATGTTCAAGGACACAAAATAGCAGATTCTACATAAGCTGGTGGGAGGCAAAAGCAGCACTGGTACAGTCTCTCAAGAGGGTGAGGGCAAAAATGAAAACTGGGCCTCTGCCAGCAGGGTGGGGGTTTGTTTTTGCCTTACAGTAATACCAGAACAGCATCTACAGTAAGTGAGCCACAGGGGCATTTTTGGAAAACACAGGCAGGGATTGTCTTGAACAAATGTTTGGCGGGGATGGTTACTCACCCAGATGTTCTCTGGTATCTAGATGTGGAATGTAGGCTATCATTCTGTCAGCATATCCTAACAAAATGCTGTCAAAGCTGATCTCCCTTTCATTCCCTCAGTCTTTCTTTACATAAGCTTCCCAAGTGGTCAACAATCCTTGCAAATGGGCTCAACATCAAATTAAATATCATACACATATCTTGTTATTAAACAACTAAATCGTCAGTTGTTACAGCTGTTCCAAAGAGCAGGACAAAAACTTTTGGTTCTTATACTCTCAGCTTCTGGAACCGTTCTGGATCTGAAAGCAGCTGAAGGTGTTGACAGTTTTTAATAGTAAACTTAAAACATTGCTCTTTGGTTCTGACTAGAATATTTTACAACCATTATTTATGCTATGGATTCATTTGTAAAAGTCTATATTCAAATGTTTTATTCCCCTGCTGGACTTATGGACTTAAGCGCTGGTCCATTTGCCTTTTTTTATACAGTCTATGTAAATATACTTTTTATACACTGTTATTCACATGGTTCACTCACTTTTTTAAAATGGTGGTTCCCCATGCTGCATTGGCTCAGTAGTCAGCTAAATCATTCATGTTCCTATTGTGCTGGGAGAGTACCCTGAAGTAAGAGCAGTGAAAGTCCCTCAAAACAGTGTTCTAAGAACTATGATCATCTTCAGTTCTTGCGGTGTGGACACACAAAACGGGGTAGTCCCTCCAACACTTCTAAGAACTATGAAAAAGTTCCTCAAGTCTGAAAACTTTTAATGAGCACTCAGCCAGGCCAGAGGACACTTAGGTTCTCCTCTAATGTGACATTAGGGTAAAAAGTAAGCACAGGCTGCCCATTAGGGTGAAAACATGGGCTGTTGAGGTTTACAGTACAAACACCCCCCACCCTCCATGTCCCAAGTTAAAAAATAAAGTTGACCTTGGATGATTCAGCCAAACAACAGAAAAAGTAACTGTACTTACATGGAAGAAGTCCCTTTTCATCTTATGTTCTGGAAGGGAAGAAAATGTGTTCCCCTCGAATAGCTATACATCGAAGAATCACTTAGCAAAGAGAAGATTAAGTGCACACATTAATCCAGGAGTCAGAGCAATCTTGTAATCCACTCAGTATGCTAATTGCCTCTTCTTTCTCCAGCAACGGGGTTTACAGGCCATTAAATGACACTGAGCAGTTGACAAAGGATAGCCACCACACTCTCTCTATTTGTTACTTGGACAGGGTGTTGCACAGCCACGTATCGCTCCATGAAAGAAATATACATAATCCAAAAAAAAAAAAAAAAGGTGTTCTGCTGTGATTCCAAAGCAGTTACTTATTTAGAAATATTAGGCTAGAAATAACAAGCTGCGTTTCTGTGACAATGACAAAAGTGGATCTCTTGGTTCTTATTTGACCCTTTGTCCTTCTTTGGGCACCTTTTCCCAGCAAAGCAAAGTTTTCTTGTAACAGTTGTCCATATCTGACAATGGAATAAGTAAATAATGAAATAGAGTTGAGTGCTATTGTCTCGATCACAGTCCCAGTCATGCACATAGTCTCTCACTTTCCCAATACACAAGAGGATCACACCAAGGTAAAGTGCAATTCTTAGCACACCACTGCCTGTGTGGCCCCAAGTGGCCTCAACAGCCTCAACATGATGGATGCTGTTTCACATTGGCTTGCTCGCTACAATGATAAAGCAGCCTTGTCAAGACATTTTCACTAGCAATGTAAGCAAATAAAGATAGTTGAGATAATTAGAAGATTTGCACTATGCGTCATTTGTGGTGCGAACTGCCAAAGAATGGGGCTGTGACAGGTGACTCAAACAAGAGAATTCGGCATGAAGCCTGACTGCAAATGTAGCCGGTAATGACCAGAGTGTGTTTTTCAGATGCAGCTAATGAGCACAGCCATTAAACATAAATGACATTTTAAAAACCTGGGGAGTAAAGAAATGAAGAAGTACCCCAGACTGATTGCCTGTAGGCAGCAAATATGGCGAGAGCATCTGGAGAATGCGGCACTCAGTTCACGTGGATGACCTCCACCCAGAATGTTGGGGCTGTCAGTCATTTCACTGCTGTAACTGTGAGGATGGAGGCTCATTACAGTGAAACTGTCAAAACCATTTGCCTCAGTTTCCACATGGTACCTCAGGGCTCTTTACAATTGGCACTTATCCTCTGTATTTGACAGATATTCCTTTTACAAGTACATTATTTTATTTTTCTGATGAGCCCATTTACAAGGAATTTCTTATGTTTGGAAGCTTTTGTCGAGAAAGACTGAGGCAATGAAAGAGACACAGCTTTGACATTGTGTTTTGGGAGGATATGTTGATTTAATAGTAGCCCCAGCTTGTGCCGCTCACGTACTGCATACACTTAAGTAACAGAGGTAATCTTCCGTTAACCTGTGATATTGAGACTTGATGACCGTTTAAACCCTGTACCATTGTTTGACAACACTCACCCAAATTCTGAAGGTACTTCCCAAACCTTCATAGGTTCCTCTACCAATGTGAATCAAAATAATCCCGCCCGGCTCAGGAAAAATATAATGTTAGTTTCTTGGCTATGTCCATATACGTCATATAAACAAAGATGGTGACAGGAAATTACGTTGTCACTCTGTTTTCTGTGAAAGTGGCTCAACCATTGACTATAATGGGTGTGACTTTCACAAAAAAAAAAAAAGCGAGAGGCATCATTTCCTGTCGCCACCTTTGCTTAACTGAAAAGTTGTTTTACCCAAAAAAAGTGACAAAAATTATATATTTTTTTCCTGGATTTGAATGGTTCATTTTTGATTCTGCATTGTTAGAACAGTCTACGACAATTCAGGGAATACATTCACAATCGTGGTGACTGTTATGGAAGGAGGGTGTATGGTTAAAATGGTGAGCAAGTCTCAATTTTACACATTAACACAAGATTATAATAGTATAAGTGCATGTAATACATGAGGCACAAGCTGGGGCTAACCCGATAGTAACCTACATGTTGCATCTAGATAACAAACCCAAAACAGAGAACAGAAATATTGCCCAATAAAAACTACCAGACGGATGTTTTCTTCTGTTTAAACTGTGCCACTAAATCCCTGGAATTTGCAGGTTCATGCTGCACCCAATCCATAGGCAACATGATTGATGACACCAGTCTCCAGTTGAATGTGTGTATGGATATGGATGAAAACTGTGGTGTTTGGTTAGACATTGTAAATATATAGTGGTAGGCAACAACTATGAGGGGCTTCAAAGTAATGATTCTGATACTGATTGAACATTTCCTGATAGTATTATTTCAGTAAAGTTCGGTTGTGTACCACTGATAAATGACGGCACTTTCTTCAGTCCATGCTAATCTACTTTCTAGGTCCAGCTGCTGACTCTATGTCTTGAAGGTTATGAATAGCTGCAGATTTTCAGCTCTATCTCAGGGGCAGAGCAGTGGGTGGTTATTTAACAAGAAAGCACTGATATGCAATCACATGCAGAGGACAAGAATACAATGTTAACTACAGTACTACCTAATATTTTTGCCTTTGTGAAGAGTGGATGTTTGTCATTGTGCTAAAGTAAACGTTTACAGAGCTGGCTTTTCTTAGCAAGTCAAACAGATCTGCTAACATTTTAGCATGCTAACAAAAATTAGATGCATATGAACTGACAGTGTGATGAGAAATGTTGCTGGTGTATTCTATTTTCTATTCTAGTTGGTAAGAGAAGGCGGTGCATTAGCCTGGGAATCAGAAATTAATTACAAAAAAAAGTTAATTTGATTCTGAATGTAAACAACAGGTAACAATAAAATGTGAGAACAATGGCTTGCTTTGCAATAGTTCACACGTTTTGCCTTTTTGTGAGTGAGTGTGGGTGTTTGTTTGTTTGCTTTGTTTTCTCATTGATCTCTGGTTAAAGGACGTTTTCCTGGAGTCGCTGTATTCTGTGCCATAGTATGTGACCTTCAAATATTCTCTTGTTATCTCTGAAGGCATTCTGAGGTGATAGCGTTCTGTTGCTCTGAATATGAGGGGAGGCGGAGAGTATGATACAGTGCAGATGAGATGTTAAGGTAAGGCAGTACGTGGGTGGCTGTCTCGCAGGTTGAGAATTTTACTGGAAGCTATGGAGGTCGCAGTGGAAAACAAGCTGCGATGAATATGCTCCTCTCCTCACATGACTAGCAGTGAAAGCCCTCTCTGTTTGCACTGGGAGAGAGGTATTGTTTTCACTGAAACATGTAAAATCATCCTATAACACACAACTAAACTTCAAACTAGGTAAAACTCAAATCCCTACTTACCTATTTTTAAATGCCTGAAATTCACTTACAAAGAAAAACTTTTTTGGGGTAACAAAAATAAGACCGATTTTGTAAAGATAACAACTAGAACTTGTTTAAACCAAAGGTTCACTTTGTTTCACACAGAAAACTCTGAAGATTTGAGTTACAGCCTAACACAGGGCCTGATTCCAAATGTATATTGCTGCACAATTTGCTTGAAAACATCAAATCTGATGTTTTTTCAGCCATTAGACGTAACAAGAAATGAGCTTTTTGAATGGTCTTGAGAGATTTTGAGTTAAAACTGCATTTGGCTGGCTGCAAATGGCAGCAGGATGCAACTCGCCTGAGGGATAAACTTCAGTGTTCACAAGTTAAGTAATGCAGTGTTAGTAAACTACACACAGCACGCTCATGTTGACCAAACCAGCTGGTCTGTGATCACTTTCTACCAGAGGGTGCCATGGTTGCCCTACCAGTCAAAGGTTTGGACACACTTTCCCATTAAATTGAATGGGAACATGTCCAAACCTTTAACATATACCCTTCCCTGAGGGCAGGGTCTCTGCTGGTGAGACATTCATGAAAGTACCCTACATTAGTACTCCTGGAGTACCAGTGTAGGGTAGAAACAGGAAAGGTAACCTGTGACTATAGCCCTTTGTATTTTTATAATAAGCACCCAGTTGACTGGATTCCCACCACAAAGCTGCCTTTTTAAACAGAGCTGTAATACCTAACTGAGTGAGGAGCACCTAGCAAAGTGAGGTCATCTCCACACATCCTTTGATCCCTCTATTCTACATCTCAGAAGCAAGTGGCATATAAGAGGATCCATCTTTGTGAAGGGTTTTGAGCCCCCAAAATTACAAACAAACTAAAGGCGGGAGATCGATAGTGTGTGTCTCACAGAATGATGAACTGGCACTTCAGACAGAGAAAATCAATGTCGCGCTCCCTTTCTCTCCCTCTTTCTGTCTTTCTCTTCGGGTCCTAAACTCTCTTCACAGCCCTTATACTGCACTGTTTAAGTGTGTGTGTGTCCACATGTGATGCTTGAAGCAGCGGCTCTCAGTGATTTAATGGTCCTTTGTTTCTTATTCCTTTTTAGCCTAGAAGACCCCTGCCACTTTGATGTGTGAGCTCACCCACCGATAATGGCCCATAGGATACGCAGTGGAAGTAAGTGCTTCTGCTCAGATTTACCACTTTAGTTGCCCCTGTGAACCTCAGCTCAGCTGATCCAGATGCATTGATCAGTACAACATGGCACCTTTTAAATCATAACATAGCGTTTAACATGAAGCTGCCAAAACAAAAGCCTCTATTACAAATAGAGTATTTACAGCAAGAGCTTCAGACTGCATTTTACTCTTGCAAATGGCTCAGCTGAGTTTAAAATTGGTTTTTAATGCTCAGAAAACAAAGTTCATGGTCCTCTCAAAAGCATGCTCACAGCTGCTTGGTCATTTTCTCTCATCTGATGGTTAATCTACTGAAAGAGCACCCTTGTATAAATATCTGGGGATGATGATAGGTGACGACAAGCTTTTGACAATTGTACAAATTGCTAATCTAGTTAAGAAGCTCAAGTGAAGACTGGGTTTTATTTTAGAAATAGATCTCGTTTTACTTTTGATGCTAAGAAAAACCTTGTGGAAACTACCTTTCTGCCTGTGATTGATTATGATGGTATATACTGTATTCATTCAGCCTCCTCCACTTTATGGAACCTTGATTCAGTGTCTCATGTCCCTTGTGTTTCATTACAAATGCAAAGTATCTCACTTAACACTGCATTCTGTATGATTTAGTGGGATGGACATCACTGATCATTTGTAGACAACAGTATTGGGATATTTTTATCTAGAAAGAGATGCTGGGTAAACTTCCAGCTTATCTTTACACCCTTTTCTGTCTCCGCTCTGGTGGTTACCAGCTGTGCTCTTCCAGGTGGTTGCTTTTTAATGTACCTCAAACTTTTACACATCTGTGGAAAACTTGCAGAAGAATCTAAACTTAAGCCAAATCTCAATGTCCAGGCTCACAGAGTTGCAGACTTTGAGGCACATTCCCGCTAAGTTAGTGAGGGTTCAGGGGTGTTCCGCTGTGAATGAGAGCTCGCTCACCTCCATTCTTAAGCCCTTTACGCTCACATTCCATAAATCAGCATTACTTGATTATCATTCAACTTTACCTGAGGGAGTGTTGTGATGTGAAACACAGGGTTCCCCGGGGAAGCCCAGAATCATACAAAAGGTAAACATATGCCATAAAACAGAGATAAGAAAATTAAAGAAGACAAACAGTAAGTGAACAATCAGTCTTATGTTAATTGACATTCTAATGTTTTTTAGGTTTCTTTGGACAAAAGCATCAACTAAACACAAACATCCTATATTACACACCTATTTCAATCAACAGTTATTTTTCTTTTTTACTTAATGATGCCATTTTAACAAAAAATAATATTAAATTGATTAGGTAATTAACAGTGGTCTCCCCATTCCATCCACTCAGGCATTCAAATATTCAAATGTCTTTGCCATGAGGCAAATGAAAAACGTAAAATAAGAAGCCTTAAGCCCACAACAGGCCTTGTTTTGACCTTGTCAAGGTGATGTGATAAGTCACAAAGTGCTGTCCCATTCCTATTTATACAATGTCCAGCCCTTGCAGACTCTGGCGCTCAATCACTTACAGGTGATGTCAGTTAAGTCTTTGAGGGTTCAGGGCTTAAGACCTTAGGGGGGACTTTGAGATTCAGCCTTAGACACATTTATATCAACTGAAGAATTTAAGGACATCATAAAGAATGTGGTGAAGGAGACATTAGCAGTTTTTCTTGAGAGCCCGCCATTTTATCTTGTGAATGGATTTTTTTGTATATGATGTTGTATGTGTTGAATTTTAATATGTTGTAAATCTGTATGGCTGCTACCTTGGCCAGGTCTCCCTTGAAAAAGAGATCTTGATCTCAATGGGAGCTCCCAGTAAAATAAAATACTCAGCACAGTCTCACAGGAAATTGTAGAATAGCTATGTTGGTCCACAGCATAAAACATAGCAGTGTCACAGAAATGGCAGTAAAATTGTGACATGTCAGGGTTTTTTGTATTGCAGCCCAGTGTCCTCATGTTCTTCTTCTAGGTGTTTTATGGTGATTGACAAACAACAACATGGTGCATTACTGCCATCAACTGGACTGGAATTCAGATCAGGATGCCAACAGTGTCTGTTGAAGACAAATGGTTTTGGGCTATAGAATGTTTATAACACTAAGAAGGTGGTGGCTGGGCGTAACGTAATTTTCACACAGAAAACCGGAGACTGAGTCTCGTGTCCGAGTTTCTGTGACGTTGACAATGTTTTAACCAAACCCAGGGTCTTTGCCTAAACCTAACCATGTATGAGGAATGTCAGCCATTGTTTTTGTTTTTGCCATGTCACAATTTTTGATCCAGTAAAATGCTTCAATGTCACAATTCACATGGTGTTGTTGTGAGACTAGTAAGTTTTGCATTGCGGACCAGCATAGCTATTATACATTTTGCTGTGAGACAGGGTTGAAATGCTGCAATACATGCTACTGACAGTCAATTGCTTGCTGTTGGCCTGCATTTTAAAACAATCATGTTGGAGGCAAGAAGAGGACATATAGAAATGGGTACAGAATTTACTTATGACTCCTTCTCCCCAGAGAGGTGGACTTATCCAATTACTGGAGCACAATTATGTTGGCAGTTGGGGTTTCACTGAGCAGAGACACGTTGCAGTTTGGGCCAGTGTACACTGTGCGTTTGTGTGTGTGTCTAAGCTGAATAGGGAATTAGTGGCAAGCTCTCAGATAAATGTGCTGGTTTCCTCTGTAATCTCTGTAATAGATAACACTGTCTGCTCTACCAGCAGCACTGGCAAAAACACCAAGCTTGTTGGGCAAGAATCTCCAAAGCTGCCCAGAAAAACTTTACAACAGGTGATGACTAGTAGTGTAGCTCAAGGGATGGCAATGTCAGTGTGCTGGTGTCTGGTACAGAATGAAAAATATCAATCTTAATAGACATCCATGGACCCCAAAAGGCCTACCGACATTGGTGGGGTGTGCTCTTTTCATCATGTTTTGCCCATGTGTGAATGTATAGGTTGCATCCAATTGGCATGAGTGGGCGTGTCGGGTGTTTGAGAGAGGTCTTTGCTGGGCGGTGCCTGCTGGTGTGATGTGACAACCCCTGTTGTAGCTTGAAGGCAGTGCTGTCAGCTGTGGAGAGCACCTCCTATCAGCCCTGCCTTGTGAAATTTAGAGCTAGGAGATGAAGCCTGAGTTATGTATACATGTGGGGTGAAGGGGGTGGGTGAGGCCAGTGGGGAGTGATCTATCTATCTACCTACCTACCTACCTATCTATTGTCTCTATCTATCTACAGAATCTATTTGTCCCTGTTTCTTTGTCTTTGTCTCCAGGCAAGCAGTTTGTGGTGGGAACCTGCTGTGTGTCAGTAGTGAAATATTCATAGTACATGCAGGGAGTCTGACAAGCTGCTCTGACACCTCCATACTCTCCACCCTCATTTTCATTTCCTCTCCGGCTCCAGTATGTTACCTCACAGTTCCCCCAGTCTGCCATTCAGCGCTGTACTGTATGCTCAGTACAATCATGATGAAAAGAAAACCACAGCACACAGCTTTTACATTTTCATGCCTAAGAGAATGGGATGTTAAAAAAGGAAAACTAAAAGAATGTACGTCCATGGGAACATCTTAGCTGAAAAGCTTTCATTTAATCTCTTATCGCCATTCTGTTGAAAGCTTTCTTGATAAATCTGGTGCTTTACACTAGGCTCTTTAAGATATCTCTTGCCCTGTCGTAATGGGAACGCTTTCAATCTGAATTTGAAATGAATGAAAAATTCATTCATTGAGAGCTTTAAGTGACTTCCTACATTTCCCTGTACTTATTTTTGACATCTCTCAGAGAACTCGGCTGGACTTGATGCACCCTGCATGATGTCAGAGAAAGTAATAAAAATAGCATCAACAAGACGGAAAGTGCTCTAGTGATAAAAGTATATGCAAGTCTGTCTTCTTACTAAGAACGTACTGTTCCTCGGTGCAGAATGGTGGCTCTTGACACCAAAACATGACAGATTTTGGAACATTTCCTGCTTTCGAACTCCATTAAGTGCACCGGAAATATCTTCACATAACGTCAAGTTTGGACAAGTATCTGTGGAAATTTCACAAGGCCAGAATCAAAACTCTAAAATTGGCCTAAAATTTACAATAAAGCAAAACACTATTTTCTTATGGGAAACATTCCTTTAAGAGGTTTAGAGAAAACTGCTTTTTACTTCATATGCCACAGTATGAGCCTGTTCCTAGGAATTACAGTACTGTGTGGGTGTTTATCTTCCACATATGGGTAAGTAAGTTGTACAGTTTCCACGCAGGACACTTTGCCTCCATTAACATGTTCATCTTGTAACTTTTTAGTAGTTCACCCAACCCTAACCTTAATACTAGAAGTGCATCACAAGTCAAAGCCAGACAAGCTGCTCTTGACAGCAAGCCTGGTAATTCCAAGGCTCTAGCTGTGAGACAGCATTGATCAGCTCCTTCTTCTCCGCATAATTCTCAGCATCACCATCAGCCCCAGCAGAAAAAGTAAACAAGTAGAAGTTGCAAATCATCTATTCATTATATTTTTCTGCAGCCTCCCTAATAGCTCATCATGACGGAGCCACAGTGTTCATCTCCAAACTCTGCAGAAATATCAATATAGATTTAGGAGTCTCCCTGAAGCAAGGTCCTCAGCCAATTAAATCTGAAATCACTTTGTACTATAAAAACACAAGCAGGGGAGGAGCAGTGGCAGGCGGGTGTTTATATGTTTAAATGAGGACTAGTGGAGTTTTATTTAACAAACCTCGCTAATTGGGTCAGAGCTCTTTATCCTCAAAGCACTGAGGTTTCCTGCCATGCGACCGGGCAGCTTACAGCTCTTTGCTCTCAAACAGTTTCGACTCCTGAGAAAGTGAGTGGGCGGAAAAAGAGGTTACAACGAAGATGGAGCAAAGCCATTTTTGTCAAGGATACAGCAAACAGGTATTATCTTCACCTCTACAGTACGCTTAGGAAAGAAATGGGATTCAGACGAGAGTGAATTCTAATAAAGGAAGGTACTACAGAGATGTACAAGTCCATGAACTCCTTCCATCTTTCATCTCAAGAGGAGGGATTGTTCAAGCAAGGTGTCATGTGGTTCACTGATGCCAAGTGTAAATATGATCCTGCTGCTGTTGTGTCTAAATCACACAACCTCTTTACCTCCTCAGTATTTTGTAAAAAAGATCTGTCCCAGGCCTAGAAGGAAATAATGCATCATGTACTGTATGCACTTTGTACACAGTGTCACGAGTATATTCTCCAATGTTTAGACTTGCACTATCTTGAGTAGCTAATGTGGAATCTGACTTGTATTTATTTTTTATTCATATCTGTACAGAGACCTGAAGTCATGTCATCACACCTGGCTAGCCTCTCTTCCACTAGCTTCAATGACTCTATGCTATCTCTCGTTTAGCATTTTTCCATCAGTCATTGTAAGAAAACTAAGCACATTCCTCAGGATTTCTATTTGAAAACAAGCCACCAACCACAACACTTACTACTGAAAGTTGACAAATTTTTTTCAGCACCTGAGAAACTACAGTTCCTGTGATCACGCCACAGCACGGTGGTACACATATTATTTACTGGACTCTGCTGGACTTTGGCGGTCCAAGTAGCACAACGTTAACCGTGTGTTTCTGGCATTAGTCTCACCTCTCTCAACTTTTCAAGTTGTAAAAAACATAAGTACAGCCATCTCTCGACTTGGGACCTTTGGTTCAGTTCTCCTGCCAGTTAACCAGCATCAGCTGGTGATGTTTCAGCCGCAATGGGATTGGGCTTCTGGGAAATGGTGTTCATGAAACACATAACTTGTAAAGTTGGTACTGTAAGACCAATAAACCCAATTAAAGACTACAGTGACAGTTCTTTGTGCTGTTGGACCATGTTGAATACTCTGCAGTAAAGTTAGGCACATTAATATTTTTCAGTCTTGTAATTACAGGGATTGTGACCCACAGTGTTCATTATCAAGTTTAAAAACAGGCTCGTAGACAGTATTTGTTAGCTTGCTGGACAGTGCTGATTTACTTTGCAGTCTGTGTTTAATATTACAGCAAGCTAAAGGTTATCTGCTCTGTTTATATACTGTGTGAGCATTATTTGTCTGAAACTGGCTACAAACTGATTCATGCTTAATTTTCAGCCATAAAAGTAAAACATCTTAAATGACTTGTTATAGCAGTTAACTACAGTAAGTAAACAAGCTGCTGTAGTTTTGTTCATCACTCTCATTCGAGTAAACTTCACCTCACACCTCAGCCAGGTTTTTAAACTCATACAGATTCATAAGAGATTTAATTTATTCAGCTAATTTCTGTCTTAAAGCAGAAGCAACTGGGGACGATACTCTTTAGTATTTTCTGCTTCACTCAGTTGCTACACATTAACAGCACTTAATGAATTAAATGAAAAAGGCAGCACATTCAACATGTTGTGGTATAGGAAAAAAATCCAACATGCAAGTCATTAAGATGTCTGGCCTGTTGCAGAGTGTACGCATTACATCAACAGTCACCATCCATTCAGAGTAAACAGCGGCAGCTCAGACAGACACTTCATTAAAACCTCAAAGAAAACAAATGAGCAAAAGGAGGAGAACCTTGCCAGGACCATCTCATTAGTCCCCCAGTTTTCACTTTGAAAGAGTCATTGTGTATCTACAGTTTCTCTTACCTCGCACCTCCTCCATCCTCTGTGTTACTTGCATCTATGTCTGTCTCCGGGGCTCTTCATCTAAAGAGTACAGCATGGCGGGGTTAGCCTTGCCCTGGAGAAATCTTCGCAGCGACCCGATTTCTGTTGCTCCCCGTATTCCCCAGATCTTCCACTCATATTCACCAGATCTGCCGTCAGAGCCACTTTTTGGGGAAAAACTTCTGTAACAGTAGTGAAACTAGAACAAGATTTCAGAGTCTGGTAGCTTATTGTAATTATGGAGTGCACTGCATTTGTAGTAGTAGCACCAAACTGTCAGGTGTCCCCACAGATTATTTTTTCACTGTTTAATCTGGCAGGTAATTGCATCCATTATTAGAAATGATGCATAACGTCTGCCTGCGATCTGGTTGCGGGTGTTTTCAGGAATCCTCACAAAAATTGCATATTTTCACTACCAGAGGGAAAGCAATTCATTGAGGAGAATCCGTCATCACAGCTCGTCATATTCATCTCACAGAGATCGAAGTTAATATTAGTGATTGGTCCCCAAGTCACGTTCAGCCTCATCTTTTCATTCCAGCTTCTGGATTTAATTGGTGCTGCGCTGTAAAGCCACAGCTGTTCTGCCTGTTAGGACAATAAATTACCCCAATTAGGAGTCGAACAAAATAGGCTGTCTGACACCACAGCCCACTGCCATGCCTGGAGACTGGAATGCGATAGAATGAGGCTTCTCGCTGACATGAAGCTGCACCAAAACACCTGCCCCATCATCTCTCTGATCAAAACACAGTTCCAGTCCAGTAAATATATAGAGCAGGAGCAGAATGCTCTGCATGGCCTGCAGCTTGCTATACCCTCAGTTGAAGAAGCTGCTTGTGTAGAAATGAAATAGGAAAAGTGTCACTGTGTTCAAAATCAGTGCAAGGTATGTTGTGTAATTCATGGGCGGATGATTAATTGGTGTTTGGGTGATGAGTTGTGGATACATGCACGTTTTCTGGCAGCCGCCTGCCATATCGATGGCACTGGTAATGAAGGCAATAATGAGGGAAGGTTTAGGAGGATGTGGAAGGGGAGGAAACAATAGGAACATCTGTGCCTCTCTACAGCTAGAGTATAATTGAGACCATATTTCATTTTCTTCTGAAAGCTAGCTGTACTACTGTATAAGAGGAGACATATTTATTTGCCGCTGTAACACAATCTGCCTTTGAGAAGAATGTAGGGTAGCTGCCCCAGTGATGATGGCCCTCCTTCTTGACCAGCTATCCTTCCATATCTCGGCCCGGCCACACCGTACGTTTGTCTCACCCACTTGCTGTGAACCTGCCATTTAGCCAGCCGGAGTTTGACAAGAAAAATGAAGTGTGCTATTTCCTGTGGCCTCAAGTGTCTTCCTGAATAATGAGCACATTGCCTGGACCCCTCCTTGTCTCTCCCACCCCCTGTCAACAGTTTTACTCTTCCCCTTGAAGTTCCAGTCTGCTGAGAGAGTGATCTTTAGGTCATGAGTAGTCTCTGGAAAAAAAAAAGAAAAGTGGCCATGCAAGCAAGACATGTCAAAGTAAATCTGGAAAGCCAGGAAAAAGGAGGATTAGATGAATCAAGAGGATTTTACTGGTGAAATCCTCATCCCATGTCACGATATTAGAGAATGCAGAATCAGGCATACTGTATCTGAGGAAATGGCCATTACAATAGAGCATCATGAGACTGTGCAATCAGCCACTATTGTGTGAGCCAAATTAACTGGCACCGTTTCCCATATCACTTATTATGTTCTTGCTATTTTTTTTTAAGACATGTCAAATGGCTCGGCAGCACTACTGCATCAGAGGAAAATGCTGCCTCGCACAGCAAAGCCCTGAGAAGAAAGGCAAGCTCCAGTGTTATTTCCTCGCCCCGAACTTATTTCTCCCAATTACCAGCATGTGAGCAAACAGCCTGACATGACTGACCTCCTCTCGGAGAGCTGTGGTCATGACTGGTAGGCTCTTCCTGCTTATTATAACAGAAGTGTTATGGTAATGGAAGGAAAGTCTGCACGGTGGCGATAGCACCGCAGGAATGGATAGCCTATTATCCACCACTGTGTGTTGGTAGTAATGGTGAGGGAGAGGGCATCCCATCTGTTATGGTGATGATGCATTTTGAATGGCTAGTGCCTATTATATATCACTGGATGATAATGGCAGGAGAGTGCCTCTTCTGGGTTACGGTCATGATGCCAAGGAAATGGCAAAAAGGTCAGTGCAGAATATACAGAGTGCGTCGCTGTGGCTTTATGATGATGGATTGAAGGGAGTGTCTGGGTTTTTCTCTCACCCTCTTGTAATAATGGTGGCCCAGCCCATGTGTTCAAAGAGCATGAATATCCAGGAAAGACAATGAGGAGAGTGTGTGTGTGTGTGTGTGTGTGTGTGTGTATACACGTGGTTGCATCTGTGTGCATATGACAAACAAGATCCACGCTGCAGAAAGAGAGCCTTAGTTAGCTGTCTGCTTGTCGCTTCGATGCTCCTGTGATGTATGTTTATGGCCCATCATCTCTAGCCAATTACCCTGCCTCAGTGTGGGGGCGCCGCGCCGTCCCATCACAGCCGTCAGTGTCTGAGTGTGGAGAGAAATGCCGACAGTTAACGTTCCTGGATATCCCTGGCAATGCACTGTTTTCCTTAGGGAGGCTCTGGAGATTCATCTTCAAAAGTAAGCTACTGGATAGCAGAGTCTGCCGAGTTTACAGCTGCCTTGGGAATTGGAGGCTTGTTTACTGCGTGTTTGTGTGGGTTGTGTATGAGTGCAACGTGGGTGCTATAAGTTAGTACAGTATGTGTGCAAACTTTGTAAATCTCATGCCTCCCATGGACGATATGGGCTATCAGTTCCATTTGATACGGTTATGGTTAATGCTGTAAATGATGATTAACATCATAAAAATAACCTTTGCATGTCGGCTCTTTGTGCTTCCCACATACAGCTGAGGCAGACCTGTTCACGTATCCCGTCCAGATCGAGCCGCAGACTTTCTCCCACAAAATCATCTGAGTTTTACAAGGTAATCTTTGTCTCTCTTCTTTTCGCTTCTGCATGTGAAGAATGTTACACTGGGCTCATTGTGTTCAAGAGTATTTGCCTCAAATACCTTTTTCATAAAACATTCTCCCGTAGAGACTTAACATTAGAAAAGGTAAACCAAATCAAAATCGCAGCTGAACAGCCATGAAAACTAATTTGAGTTTAGCAGGGAGTCATTTTTAACCCTGTTGGTACTGGTGAGGAGTGTGACTATATCTCAGGCAATCCATTAACTTCATGATTGGATCATTTCTCTGTGAAACGTAGAAGGCAGAGTGGCAAGACAATGATCTTTATTTGTAATTTTTCACCCCCTTTCTGCCTCCATATTCACACACTGTGACAGATTGAAACTGCAAAGCTGTGTTTGTGTTGGCTAGATGAAGGAACGCTCCTGCCCAGAGGGTTTATCAGAGAGAGAAAATATTGACCGCCAACAGTTGCACTTTGATGGTGTTATTGCTTTTCACACTTGTGTGATACAGACAGCAGTCACCAAGCACAACAATTGTAAACCTGCAGCCATATTGATGGTCACATTGCTCTTCTATCCAGGGCAGCATATCCAGCTGATGGTGTTTACTTTTTATCTTATTTCACCAAAGTATTAGAACAGGGGGAGAAAAAAGGAAGCTGAGACCTGAGCCCAAACCTAGAAGGACCTCTAAATTTCCTCCTAAATTGAGACTATAATATGGCAACAGATAGTGTGTGGGTTGTCTGTGTGTGTGTGAGACTCTCCTTCAATATGCTGCAGCATTTCACTTGGTCAGCCAGCCTCTGTGATTATTGGACAGCACCCAGTTGAAGTCAATTCATCACCTCAACATGAGTGGGTAGCTCTGAGATATCGGCCATCACTGCAGCCGAACATGGCTTTCTCATATTGTTAGTAGAAATTCACCAATATAATATTTCAGTGTTTACCTGTTGCTGAAAATCAAAAATCAGATTGTTTTTCAGTGGATGCGTATTGTGATATTATCATTTGTTGTTATTTTAATGTTCTTGTGCAAATTTCTTTTATTCCAAACAAAACTGTAGTTAAAAATTAACTAATCAGCAAATTAGCAATCGTGTTTTTTAATTTAGTTATGTTGGGTGTTATACCAGTTTATTTTGTATGTGACTTACTGTAGCATACATTTCACTTATTTCAATCTTGAGTGAGTCTTGGCTGTCTGATGCTTTTGTACCAATAACAAGACAATTTGGGCTAAACACGCTGTACTTATATGAAATATTTTACTTAATTAAAGGAGGCAGATGACATTGTGAATACTTTATGAGGAAGAATTTTGCATTGCCAATACATCAGTACTGGAAAAGCCTAACATTAGGAGTAATACTGAAATATTAACATTGATATAGGTTTTGTAGTGATTTGTATTTCTACACTTCATAAAGCTGTTTCTGCACTTTCATCAGATTTCGGTGCCATTGAAAGCTCTCAACAGCTGAACAAACTGGACAAACCTGCTGCGGCGGCTTCATTTTTCTACCTTTAATTTTCTAACCTTTAACATTTTTAAGTGGCGCGCTCCGGTGAACGAGACGTTTGACATTCTGAACTGCAAGGACTTGAGACAGCTTAAATCAGGCAATCCTCCACATTCTCATCTGCTTCAATGGCATGCCAGCTTGGCCATACATTAAAGATTCATGCAAACAGCTGTTCTTTCGACAGGACTGCACGACACCAATCAAGGATGTGTCCTTAGATTTCAAATTAAAAAAAAGCTAAAGAAGCTGGGTTAACAGTGCAGGCTACTGTATGGCGCTAGGAAATTTACAATTGCTTGTCACAAAATGCAGCTAAAAATGAAAGAAATGCAAGGCAAGTTCATTTGTATAGTTCATTTTATATTGAAGCGTCTAGGTTTACTTTTTTCAGAAGGGGCCTGGATAAGTGTGGTTTTAAGTGATGCTGGAAAGATGCCTGAGAGAAGTCAGTTACAGTATAAAACAAATCCACTGCCAAAGAGCTACACTTTAAAAAGCTTGTAGGCAAATTTGCTATAGTCCTCAGAACACAGTAATTAAACCATATTGGTGGCAACGGGATGAGTTAATAAGTTGATAGGTTTCACATTAACATATAAAACACTGACCTAAATCAGCATGGTGAACACAGCAATCAGAAGGCTTGGCCCATATTAAAAAAAAGGAGCTGATAATAAATGCTGTTCCCCTACAGCTGTGCAGCCACTGAAGGTAGAGGCTGAATTATGCTTGGTTGGTAAGAGGTACATATTCATGGCAAAAGCTGCCGTCATTGTCTCCCCCTCTTATTTCCACATGCACTCTGACTCTCCTCTTTACTCTTATGTTTGCCCTGTCTCATTTTAACCATCTCTCATGGATCCTGGTGTACTCCTCCTCTGCTCCCCTGCTGTACTGTACTGCTGCAAAGGAGGGCTTCATTAAATAGCTCGTGTGCTGCACTGAAACACTATATTAAACATACAAATCACAAAGTGTGTGTGTGTGTGTGTGTGTGTGTGTGTGTGTGTGTGTTCTCACAAAAACACAGTACATGATCTTTAAGAGTATAAGATAATAACTACAAATGAGAGTCTGTGACCTCCTCACTGACCATTTGAATGGTAATGTGACAGGCTGATTGCCAATTTACAGCCCACACAAGAGCACTGCCCCACTGAGTAATGACAAACACAAGCCAGCTCAAACCAAATGCTATTTGCCATTTTTCCCCTACTCGTCAAAATTATACTCAATCACAGCATCCGGATTTAAAAAAAAAAAAAAAAAAAAGAAAGACTGAGAACAGCAGTAGCTGAAATGAAAAGACCGTTTTTACCCATCAGCACAAAGTCACACCTCACTCAGAGCCACCCGCCATGCTAAATATCGCAGTGGCCAGGTATTCCTGTTGGATGTCGCAGTAATAAGCAGATGATCCCTTTTAGAAATAACATCTGGTTGTGCTTTTCTAACGGCGAGGCTCCATCACCACCTGTCACTGCTCGTTCATCAGCAAGTGTTAGCATGCATCCAGTGTAACTGCTCTCACTCTTTACGCACCGTTTTTCACTGTACGAGCTGGACAAATACACCACAATATAACCGCAGTAGTTAAGTACTTGTTCTGTGTGTCCACCTTGCAAGTGACTTGACAAATGGATGATAAAGGCTGGTCAGCTAGAAAACATTCAAGGATTCTGAAGAGGTTATGAGCAGCAGCTACTGTTGTGTGGGAGAACACCTGTTTTTCATACTGAGGAGTGGTGGATGCTGTGAGGGTTTCTTAATTATCCATTAAGCCTTTTTCCTATTATCTGAAATTATCAGAGATTCACCGATTGCAAGTTTCTCAGTCAGTTCCAATTTTAGGTCTGACCGGCCGATTGCGATTTTCTTTCTGAGAACTATAGTTGACAGCTTAGACATTTTTGTAACTTTTCTTTCATGAAAAATTTGATTGTATTAACAATAAAATACTGTATTAAAGGTGTAAACAAGTGCAATATTTGTACTCCTCCAAATATGAGCAGGTGCAACAGGTCACAGAAACAGAAGAATGTCTGTTACTACTGAGCAAACAGTTTTTTTTTGAAGCGTGTGTAGTTCATATTTGCCATTTTACAACAGGTTGGATACGCTGTACATATACATGCATTTCATGTGTAGCCAGTAGCTCCCTCGTTGTGCGCTGTTTGTTGGACGTAGTTTTCCCTCCTCCAAGGTGTTTCTGTAGCTCATCTGTGTGTTTTTGTCCACCAAGCCCTTCCCATGTGCGAATGAACATGCGCCCAGTAACAGAAACGTGCACAAGATGCTGCATGCTTCACACGTTATGCTTTTGGTCTGTGCCACTGCGTGAGTGATGTGGACTGTCGTGCTTCTAAATCTGACTGGCACAGAATCGGAAATCAGAGACCAGCCAATCACTCTGAGCTTCCTAGTTCTTTGCCGATTAGATCAAGGCTGATCACTCTGAAAACGAGGTGTTTCCGATCTATCGGCGCATCTCTATAAATCAAGTTAACTTGACAGATCTCTTAGCATTTCATGCTTTTTGAACTACCAAAGCATTCTTACATTTTTCCAAAATTCAATGACAGAACAAGACGACTCATCAAAACCCCTTCATTGCAAAGGTTTTCTAATTAATTTTAAACTGTACCAGGGGATTCCAAGAACACAATATGCTCTGTGGTTTGGCAGCATTGTCTACATTTATCATTGCAAACCAAACTTGCCTCTAAATCTTAAGATTCTTTTTTTGTTCAGTTAATAATAAAAATCCACTCTTAAATGTTGTATTAAAGTTTTCCTTGTGTTCACAAATTCCCAGTGAAGCTATTAAACTTTTATGAAATATTGTCTGTTGTCAGTTGGACCCATTAACCCTCAGCATTCAGTTTTGGGGGCAGTAATTCAGAACCTGTGACTAAGGATTCTGTCTATATACATTACCCACATTCAATATCTACATAGAGAAAAATCCATCATCTACAGTGCAGCGATAGTTTTGCAAATGTAGCCTCACAGTCCTGTGTTGTGTAGCTGATAATCTGAACAATGGGACACGCTGCTACTTTCTCACCTCACTACCTCACACTATTCTTTTTTGCAAGGCCGTTTAAACAATTTTACACTGAAAGTGAAGAAGAAGAAACATAAGTATGGAAATTGGGCACAACAGAAAATTATTTGCAACATTTCATCACCAAATAAATATTTCACAAGTCTGGAGGTACAGAGATGTGTAAAGCTTCCCCTGAATTGTTGGCTTGGCACTACCTTTGGTTTACACCCACATGTGATTTTTCTCCAAGCTGGAAACCCACTCAGCATTCTGTATTTCTGAGAGGAGACTCACAGTGGCGACCCCACAGGGGTCTGATTCCCACCGATGCTTGTGGACTTACAGTAACGTTTTGCCCCAGTGTCAGGGAAGAGGAGAGGAGAAGCAGAGAATGAGTGAAGACTATGAGCTTAATGTAGATCTGTCATCAGCTGGCTGCAGATCAAAAGAGCAGCACTGGCAGGCGGAGCACAGAATCCACCGGAGCCTCTTCTCTCTGCCAAGCTCCAGCTTCTCTGAGGTAGACAAGCACAGAGGGGCCTGGCTCCAGGCAAGGACTGTGTGTATCTGCTTTTTATGTGTGTGTATTTTGAGGGCGGCGAGGTGTGGGCACGTGCACAATGTCTCAAGGCAAAGGATTTGGCAGTTTGAAAATGTCACCAGAATCCCAGAAAAACAAAAACAAGAAGAGAAAGGAGAAAGTGTGATGAACAGACACGTCTGCTCCAGGAGGTGTGGGATTTAGAGAATATGGAAGGTGGCATCGTCTTCCTGGAGCACGGGACTGGGAGGGGTGAAAACAATGGCACAAAGACGGAGAGCTGCTGGCCTTCTGACCATACACCTCAGCGTACAACTGTTAAGCGGGTTCAAGGAAGGATCTAAATTGTTGTCTTCTGAGGTTTGTAAGTGCTGTATATTTTTCCACTCTTGATACTAGCATGACGGCTGAACGTGCTGGTTCACTGTGCAACTCTCAAAAAAACTATGTCATTTTGAAATGAGCCAAGGTTGTTTTGTGCCTACCTTTACTAGTGCACTTTGTAATCAGGCTGAATATTAAATATTTAATCTTTTCTTCTAAAGCCATCGCTCAAATCTACAAAAATTGGCCAGATATGTACAAACACACACACACAATAACAAAAGCTTCAGTGAAAAATGATATGCAGGTTATAGTAATTTTGCCCAGTCCTTTTTGTTGTTTGGGCATTTGATAACATGCTAAGAGTGATTCTCATTGCAGAACAAGCAGAAGAGATGCCCCAGATCTGAGGATTCCAATCTTTTCATCACTATCACAGCGGTCAGAAGTGGGACTGATGGCTTTTGAAATCAAAAATTACAAACTGTCATTGGTCTCAAGAATTTCAGTGACTCATCATGGAGAAACTCCACTTTACTGTGGTTGGGTTTGTTTTGTTTTAGTGGCCTAACAGTAAAAGATCATTCAGTGTTTTCAGAGAACAAAGTGCTTTATGTGTGTTATCACCCAGGAGCTGCAAGGAGATGTTGGTGCAGGCACCAGGTGTACAGAGTGCTACTCTGTAGTAGTGCTCTGGAGTTGGCACCCTGACTCCGATGTGGTTAGGCTAGAAATTAAATGTAATTAAACACTGCATCTGCATGAAATCAGACCAGGATCTTAACACAACATATTCATAGAAATGTTTATAAATGCTGTGGCCACTACATTACAGAATCTGATATTTTGGGAACAAATGAAACACGTTGTTAATGAATATTTTACTGATAAATTCAGCAGCAACATGCAGCATTGGCAACTTGTCAGATACATTAATTAAAAACATTTCCTCATTATGCTAAATAAGTCTGGTTGACTTCAAAAACATATTTGTAGTTGTAAATTTGCTGTGTATGAACATATTTTCTAAGAAACAAGTTTCCTGATGCAGAACTGGAGCCAAACAATACACTATTTGTCAAACTGGACCACTGCCTCAAATGAATAAAACTGAGGTCTGTGTCTATTTATGATGCTAAGTAAACTGCAATTTTCTCCTATTTCTTTCACACAGCATGCCTCGATTAACTGGCAACATAATAAGGCAGGGTCACCGGTGGCTTGCTGAAATCACAGGAATGCACACTTTAAAAAAAAATCTCTAGCAACGTTACAGCAGTAGGCAGCAGATATTAAGAGGTAAAACCTCCTCTGACAACTAAGGTATCAGGAGTGCCCACTACCTACACTATATGTTTATATCAACAGGCCAAAGTGTTTCTGCTGTGTTAAGAAATCACAACTTCACCTTGACAATCTGGCCCCAAGTCTCAGTGTACAGGAAGAAGAATGTGATCAAGTGAAGTTGCACAACATCTCTCTTCTGATGTGCTTTCTTTGTGTTTGTGTGGTATTGAGTGTTTGTGTGTGTGCATGTTTTTGGGACTGTGTACGTTCTCACATTTACTCAAACTCAATGTCAAACCTATTTTCAAACCACTGATTCAGCTAGTTGTAGAGATATACAGTGCTGCTGCCAGTGCTAACCTTTAGAGATTATGGCGACATTAAAAGCTGCATATGGCGTTCGGGAAGACCCAACCGCTGGGCGCCTCATCTGATGCAAATGTCCTCTCTCACCTCTATCAGCAAAAGTAATTACGGCAAACCACTGTGACATCTCAGGCTGTGCAAGAGAGGGGACGAGTACCTAGTATAGGTCACAGAAATGCACCCATCTCTCTGGGTAAGGAGGAGACAATTATCTTTTCATGCAGAGAGGCGGCGTTGCGGGAGGAGCCCCCCACCCCTCAAACTGAAGTGTCTTTTGTGCCAGCAGTCTTGAGGGACTCAGCCAAGAAACCGACACTGCTGTTGGCATGTTTGAGGCTAAAGAAATGTCTCAGTATAGCTGTGCCGCCTCTCTCCATTAATATGTAGTTACACATGTGTTTGGTCTAGACTTTTAAAGTTTTTTTTCCCTAGTCGTTGCACACATGGTGTACGAATGTAAATTAACAGCGTCTCCGCTACAACAGTCAGCACGTCAGTTGATTAAATGTCTGAGCAGAAGAATATGTCTGTTAATGGACACCTCACTGTCTTGGAATAATACATTTCCACTGTGCTAGTTTTAGATCTTTTTTTTTTTTACTAGTGATCAAACAGAGTGTGCACTTTTGATTAAACTGCATTGTAACACAAGAGCATTCACTTATGAAACAGATCTCAGTACTTGTTGAAATCTGCCTGTATGTTTAAGCTGTGTGACTTGGATAAAATCCCTTCCTGTTTGTCAGGCTGGAAGTAACCAGAATCCTTTTTCCCATTCCAACACGTTTGCCTTGTTGATGTGTTTTTGTTTTCAGTGCTGGGGTCCTTGTAGCCCCACAGCTAACCCTGCTGTTCAGACTCAGTGGTCTGCGCTGGCCCAGAGCGGCTTATGATAACCTCTAAACCCCTGGCGCTCACGGCTGGCTTAGCTCTGCTGAACAAGTCAACTGGGCTTTGTGCCCAACAGAGTCGACCTACACGAGTGTCATCTGACCCTGCAGTGAGATCCCCTGCATCACAGGGTGAGACCCACCACATTATCCAGTGCACTCCTGAGACAAGAGGGCACGACACAAAGGCTGTCCCGTGTTCATCGACCTTTTAGCAATGGCTACACAGAAATCCAAGTAAATGTAAATGCATGAAAATCCATCCAGTTTTATTTTTAGTGCAATGACAGTGTGGGCAACTTTTTAAGGTTTGCATTCATTTTCCACTTGGAATATCTTCAGTACATACCAAGAACATGATGCAGTTATTCAGCCACAGCATCTCGTTGCTGTTTATGTAAACAGACACACCAAGACATTTGGGTCACCTTCCTCTGTTAGCCATGGATTACAACCTTACTATGAAAAAATATAATCAGACAAATAGCCTGAATCACCAAGTGTGCCTTACTTGGCTTTCAGATAGAAAGCAGCTCACACTGCGCTTGCCACTGGGTTCAGTACATAGCCCCGGCCTGCACCGTACTGGCCGCAGGGCTCAGCGCAGAATAAAATGAGTTTCCATGTTACCCAGGCTCACTTGGAGACTCCCAGGTCAGCAATGAAGACATTGTGCGTCACTACATGGCTTCTATCGCCTTTTATATTTATCCTTTACAGAATGGAAAAAGTGTGACAAGTTTTCTGTATCGACATCATACCTTTTTACATCATTACCTAAATTAGGAGACTAATAGGTCTGTTGATCTACTGAGGGGGACTGACCAAACTGCTCCTCAGCTGCCAGGCACAAAATTTGTTCTGTTCTCTAAAATCCAGTGAATATACCAGAGGGGTCTTTGTACGCTGCTAAACAGACCCAAAATCAAACAAGTAATCCTGGATTTTCTAATGCTGGCTAAAGTTATCCAGATATTTCAGCAGTGGTCAGAAGTGTGACTGATGGCCCCCACCAGAGTTGGCGCTCTTGTGGTCACTGACTGGACTATATGCAGCATATCAACAGCCAAAATCATGATCAGCTGGTTTCTCACCAATTATATGCTACACATATACTGTAAATTCTGCTAATTTGGTCAATTAACCAAAGAAATTAATAAAAGCTGTTACAATTGGCTTAATCACTTAACCCCCCCCTTTTTTTACAAAAATAGTTTCAGAGCGAGGCACACTTTATTATTATTATAATGATTCATTCATTTTCTACCGCTTAGTCCCTGAACGGGGGACACGGGTGGGGCCGGAGCCAATCCCGGCCGGCAATCGGGTGAAGGCGGGGTACACCCTGGACAGGTCGCCAATCCATCGCAGGGCAACCTCCACACAGAAAGGCCCCAGGTGGGGCCCGACCCCGGACCCTTCTCGCTGTGAGGCAACGGCGCTAACCACTGTGCCACCGTGCTGCCCTATTAATGATATTATTATATATTTTAAATTATCTCCAAAACTTTGCTTTTGGTTTTAGCTAATGCTAGTGCTAATGGAGGCAGAAATGCCTAAAGTCTATAAAGGAAAACATCCTTCTCTACTCGTGTCTGTCTGGCTCTACTGTATACTGCAATTTTATTATGGTCAAGTTAGTCACAGAAATGGAAACAGTCTTTATAGATGAGGTATGGCCATAATCAGATTAATAAAGAGTGGATTTTAACGATCCACGATGGGTAAAGTTTTGAACACCCACTTTCTCAGTGTCACAAGTGAACAGAAGTGAGGCTTCTCATATTAAGGCTGTCAACAGTGAATTAAAAACATGCCATATTAATTTTCGCCGTGTAGGTGGGGTGGGAGCGATCAGCTGGTCTGTGCAATTAGTTATTGCACCGAGAGAGGAAAAGAATCACATTCATTATGTGAAAATATGGCCACCATGAAGGAGCCTCTTGAATTGTAATGAAGGAGGTCCCCTTGATAACCATGAATTCACCAATTAAAGTGCTCATAAAACATTTAAATTATGAAATTATGTGCATTTTAATGACTAGTTTTGCCTCAAACACTTGCATTTTCCTTTGGTTTCAAGGAGCTTCTCCGCTTGCAAATGTACTGGAGGAGTAATTAAGATAATTAAAGCTTTTGATGTTTCACATATAATCTAATGCGGAGCAAAAGGGAGAAATGCAAAAGAAAAAGTAATACATTTCAAGACTTTGTCCTCCACTCTTCCCTTCCATTAAAACAGCTCACACTGTCTGAAATTCCATTTAACTGAGGAGAAAAATGAAGGTGCTTCATTTTCGAGAGTTAGTGATTTTTGTCTCCTTTACACATCAGCTCTGTAGATGAATTTTGTCTTGTCAGAAGAAGCTTTCTGTCTCTGGGAATGTATGCAGAGCATACATGTTCTCTTGGCATACAGTTATATCATAAAAACATTTATCACAGAGCTCAACCATGAAAAACAGAGTACATAGCATCTAGGTGCAGAGAGCAGCAGCTGCAACCCACAGGTTTCTCTGTGTACTTTGAGCCCTGAATTTTTGTCCCTGAAATCTTCTTTTTTCCATTCCTACAAAAGACTGAAACATGACAGCTATTTTAAAGCCAGAGGTAATATCTTTGTGGGATCACCTGAATGCATGTGATTGCATTATGCATGATGTACGCGTGAGAAGGAAAGAGGGACGGTGAAAGGAGGCGGGAGAGCTCCCTGGCTGAGCTTTTATCATCTCTAAATGTACCAAAATGAGTCTTGGGGAAAAGGAAGCTGTGTGGCTTTTGAAGAATTAATAAGCCTGTCTCATTTGGATGTGTCTGGCGTCTCGGACAGCCCGTGGAAGCCCCAGTTCCACACTTCCCTGACAGTGCCTTTGATGATCACTGATAACGTAGAGCGACTCCCAGGGAGTGAGGCATCTAACAATGAGAGCAGAGTCAGTGGAGACCGGCTTCACTGATCCTGACTGAGCTTTATTATCTGGCCTCTCTCCAGCAAAGCAGTGCATTAGGTATTCCTGAGACAAAGCATTTGAAACAGAGTGCATGCTCGCTGTTCGCTTATTCTTGTCGAGGAAATCTCATCCTTTGACAAAGGTCACTGGTTTACCCACCTGCTGGGTGCAGACAGTGTCATCTTCACCTGGGTCAGCGTGAGAATTTGTTCAGCTATTTTCACTAAGCTTTAGGTGATATTTTACAGCACTGTCTTGGATGTGATAAGCTTTGTAAGAATTTATTTTGCCTTGAATTTGCTCAACAATCCAAAAAAGGTAATAATATGAGAAAAGGAAATCTAACTTTAATGGGCTGGGGTTTTTTGAAACAATGTCTTGATTTGCAGTCCCTTCGCTCTCTGTTTTGTTCCAATCACATCCACTTTGAGATTTACCACCTGTCTGTTTAGTATTGCATTACTGTAGCATGAGAAAGTAGGAGTGATTAGTGCTACTGTGGAAAAAGCTTCCATCCAGAAAATCTGATGAACTCTGGTGAGTCAGAGGCCCAGAAATGGGCTTCAGCAAACAAAATAATAGAGCAGAGGTGATACAGAAGCAGGTACATAACCATGAGCCCATGCCAGGCAATTTTCTACTCGGCTACTCATAACATACATGAAATGACAAAAAAGCACTGGTTGCCTTTGTTGAGGACAATTTTGTGATTATGGGGTTGATAGATACATTCCACCGTTTGATAGCAGGCACATCTGCCCTTTTCAGGGCTACTCTGAGCAGCTCCTTTTACACCAGTGTCACTCCAAACAGTGCCCCCATATCCTTTCATCCTACAAATATGGTAAGGCAATTACTGGCTTCTGTGTTTGGGGAGGTAAATGGTAGCCAGAGGACACAGTGCAGTATTAGGACTCTCTGAAAATCACAATTTCTTTGGCACAATCAGACTCACAGTGAGGCTTTGAGGTAAGGCTGACAGAGTCCATGTATTCCCATGGGTTGCATGGACTGCTCGAATATTTAAGTGCCTGCTGGCTTCAAACTTCATTGGCTGATGAAAAGTATGAACTACAATGATTTGATTAAATTTTGGAAGATGTGTGTTTGTCTTCATGACTCAAGATCTAAAGTAATTTTAATGCAAAGTATTTCATCTTCTATTAATCTATTCAATTTACTGATCTGTAAATCTATACTCTGCCAAAAATACTAATCAGAACTGTGACGTTGTTTTTCCAAAGTCAGAGCCAATTTACTGATCAAGTCAGACTCTAATCATAGTCATTTCTCATTCTGGTGAAGCATTCTTCACGTTCATTTCACCCTCACCTGAAACATACTTGTAACATCAAAACCAAAATTTGACAAGGACCCCTGGGGAAAGGTAGCCTGTGACCCCGATTTAATATGTTGCCTCAGGCAATTTCTCTGCTGCAATAATGTGCTCTCACTCGCTGATATTTGCAATCTGACAACTGATGCGAAAGCCAAGAAAAAAAAATGCTATACACTGATAGAATGCTGCGAGACATCCATAGGAGAAGGTAGGGGTTTTTCAAGAACAAAAACTTTTTAATTCCCTATAAGACAGGGAATGTACAGCTCAACAAAACTACAGAGCTCCACACTCACTGATTTGAGGAGGTCTGCCGCATAGACTGGTACTCTGGAAACTCTTGCTTAATCGCATGCCATCCTGTGTCTTGATAACCAAGGAGGTTGCTAGCCGGTTTACCAGAGTAACATTGTTAAAATGTGAAACAGCAAGTAAGCCTGAATGAAAGAGTCACGAGCAGGATAGTGACATGAAGTGCAAAATTAGAATTGATTTGCAGAGAAAAGGGGGCTGCAGTCTTGCAGAAGCAGCATCTCCTATGAATTCCTAATCCAGTGGTCTTTGAGGAAATCTCTGTGGCAGAGCAAGTCTCATTACTCTCACAAGCAGGCCTGCAATCTGTAGCAGACTGGACGCTTGACAAGCTTCAGGCTGTGTTAAGATCCTCCGTGATGTTGGCAGGCCACAGGATTTTTGTAAACATGCAGCTCACCAGAGGACATCTGGATACTGAATATGTAGAACAAAGAAAACAATATGAAAGAAAGCACACTATGAAAACTAGGGATCAAGAACATTCATTTTCAGAGTGTTTTTGCTTTCTGCTTTGTCTACATGCTATTTTCTGATTGTTTTAACTACACATTTCAACATGAAATCTGTCTAATGCCGTCTGCTGATGTAGACTAGAGGTATAGGCCCAGCTACTCAGTGGTAAATTGTTTTTTAATCCCCTGTCCTCCATGGTGTTAATTGGACAGCAGGTCCACAACAGCAGACAGAACTCCCTCCACAGGAGCTGTAGTGCAAGGCTACAGGGAGGCTCTGAAATCTAAACTGAAGTGACACTTACTGACTGGGCCAAGGGAAAGGAAAAATGAGCTTTTCCTGAGGAAGGGGAAACCTTTGAATAGGCAGATTGACAGGTTGAGCAGTCAGAGGAGATGGAAAGCACTTGTAGCAGCTCGGACGCTCTGAGGGGTCAGATGCCAGGGCTGGCAGCTTTGCAGGAGTGACGGCGGTTTTCCATTTGACATTCTTGTCAAATGTTTGGCAGCAGGATCTCTCACAACAAACACAGCGGGAAGCTGACGGTTAATCTAATTTCACCAACCCCACGCGCGTGCATGGCCTCAGGGGTGCTTGTTTTGCCATGACAACATGTTAGACTGCATGTAGACAGTAGTCTTAGCTGGTAGGGGTTTGAGGGTAAACCTTAAAAAGAGATTCATTCTTTTTTTTTCATTTTCTACTGCTTAAAAAGAGATATTTAACAAAATACAAAAATCCTCCCGATATCACTCCTGCATGCCAGACTGTGTTGATAGCCTCAAAACACCACAAGCAATACAGCACTGAGAACAGAGGAAAATCATGGCTCATGTCACTTAGAGCAGAATACATCAGAAACAAAGAAAATTAGTGCTGGTGGCAACCTGCCCTCAGAGGATGTGTCAGGTACGACCTTAGTTTGATCCTTCCACAGTCTCAGTATGTAAGAACAGAACTAAAGATGGCAACTGACAAAAAAATGATAGTACTGTAGCCTGTTCGCTTTTTGTGGTTTGTGAAGGAATCGCTTAAATTCCTCTTCAGTGTTTTTTAAGTACGATTTAATTAAAATAACATTGCCATATTCAAGTTAATTCAAATGTCTGTTTTAGTAATACACCTTTTTGCATTTTTCAACCAGATTCTGCACGGTAGTGACCAGAGGTGAAGCCGCAGTATCAGGCCACCAATCAAAGCAGTGAAATCATTAAGGCAGCTCCTCCTTGTTGACCCCAAGGTACTCCCCAGGCTAGATGGATTTATAATCCCTCCAGCATCGCCTGGGTCTACCCTGCTATGTTGTACATACCAGAAAACCTAAAACAAAAAATGCACAGGAAACATTCTAATCAGATACTCGAACCACCTCTACTGGCTTTGCTTCGGACTCCTACATGCTGCAAAGCATAAAGAACAATGATTTAGCTTCTTCAGCTAGTTATCGTTAGTGGAGTTACTAAATGTGCTTAGGTTTGTATTGCATGGAAAGTAAATCAAATGTCAGTTGCAACACAGTTGTCATAACTGGGTCAAATCTGCCCTTGGAGGGAGGGCAGAGGACGCACATAAACAAAGTAATTATGCTTTAGTTGACTTGATTGTCTGCTATTCCAGCAGAACTGCCAGGGGATGTTTGATGAACAGCAATGAGATGTCTGCTCCTGGTTCATTTGATACAACTCTGCCTCACCAGCCTTCACTTTGAAACGAGCTGATAGTAGGAACGGATGTTGCCCTTATAATTTATCAAGCCTCCATTAGGCTGTGTTCTTGACAGGATGCTTCTTGAAACTGCCGCCTTGGCCCTGCTCCAGCAGCAGAAAACATTTTTCAAATACACCTAAGCAGGTAACTGTATGTCTCCTACCTCTTTGGTGTGTGTACAGTTTCGATGTTAAATGTTCAGTGTCAATATAACAGCAAACAGAAGGATAATGGAGGGAAGGGGAATATTTTTCCCTCTCAAAGTAAATTAGTGACCTGTTGATGCACCAATCAAAGACACTAAAAGGAGGGGGGTCTTTAGGCTTGATATTTGTATCTTGTTTGCGAACACTGGAAAAGAGCAGCTCTAATGTATGCGTATTAAATGACTTGGGATCAGAAAAGTTATTGCAGAGAACATATTTTCAATCTACCATATAACACATACTGTTGAGGAATATAAGAATTAATATGCATAACCGATGCACTCACAAAATCCCAGATTGGCATTTTAATGTTCCAATTATCTGCTGAGGGGGAGACAGCTCCCACATGCAGCTGATCTTGCTGAATGTGTATTACTACCAATGTTAAGACTAGATGAAAATTTGGAGGGGTAAAAAAAACAAAATCATGGGAAGTGCTTAATTAATAAATGAAAGACAGCTAGTGCTCAGGGTTTTCATCTTTAGAATCTCAAATTATTATTTGGAAAATCAACCGCTGACACACAGCATGTCAAATCTGAGCAGACTCTTTGCCACAGTTAGCGACTTTTAGTGGTCATCTGGGATCCAAACAGTTTTTCCATTCATTCCAAGTCAAATGAGCTATTACAAAAGCATGGGCTACAACTGAGGCATTTAACAGCACAATTAAATTCCAATGGCCTAGTATCTATTGAGCAATTAACCTTTGCTAAACCAATTATTATTTAGTACGAGATGACAAAAGTTAGGTCCTGGAGGAGCCATGTCCTGTTTTAATAGGCAGTCTTATGCCCTATAAAAGAGGGAAATGTGGGGCCATTTTAGTGTCCTATTAGCCTAGCTCTGCTGAAACACTGCCAACTTGCTTCGGCCATGAGTATTGATTAATGGGCACAGAGCAGTCTCACCATCTGGGTTGGCGAGAAGGCGAGAACAAATGGATGAAAATGGATTTAGCCGACTAGGAAAAGTCGGGGTGTCCAATTTGTTGAGATCTGGTGTAATGAACAGGATGCAGACCAAGGTCCTCAGGTGGTTCACGTAGAGCCTGTAGTAAGGCCTCAGGACCTCTCTCACCCGTTAGGCTTGTGAGCTGTTCTACGGCCTGGCGAGTCCCATCCTGTTGCTATCATGCAAGGTTTCCAAGGTAACTCGCATCAAGTTGCCCAAATCAATTCACACAATCCTGTACTGTTTTCCTTACAATCATTCTGCAAGTTTGACAGTTCACTGTACAACCTGTCTCTTAGCACTGTGTAAATATATAATGCACCGACTGCCATTAGAGCACAATTAGTCATTTAAATGACATTGTAAATGATGTTGTTGATTTGTCACTAGAGGGTCATTTGTCATTTTAGCTGTGACTCCAACAATCTGGACAACGTCCAGCCCGTTATATCCCTCATGGAACATGAAGCAGCTCAGCCATAAATTTATCACAGGCAATGCCATTACCTTTAGCTTGACGGCCCTCAAGCAATGGCAGTGCAATAACAAAGAATAGATTTTATCCCGCATGGAGCCGAGGTTTTCGCTTGTGGCTTTATTTCCTCCTTCCAGCCTCCAAGATAAAGGAGAAAATAAAGCATCCACTGAAGTGTTATACCTACCTTAATGAAAGCTTTTAAACTGATACTGGTATTGACTCAGAAGCCCCAGGAGCCTGCCTGTATATCAGATGCTCTGTCATAAATGAAGATCAACAATCCTGTTAACTTTCTCTTACACTAACCTAAAGGAAAACCAAATCAAGTGCCGCATTGATGAGTCTTATAATTAGATTTTCTGTTGCAATATGATGATTCTCCAGTGAGATAACAGACGAGGTGATGAAACGCCTCAGATGATGCAAATATCGAATCTTATCATGGTCTCTGGCAGCTCACAGCATCTCTTACAAGTATGGGAAGTCACACGCATACTTTAAGGAATGGCTGATTTTGATCCCTGATTCATCTTGTAGATCGATAATGTGCTGACTGATCAACAGCTCACCACTGAGGACCACATGGCAGAGTCAGAGTCTACTTGACATGCATTGTGTGTGAGCTGTCCTCCAGAATATTGATACGAGTGCTCATTTCCTGTGTACCACCAATGCTGTAGTGATGGTATGAGCTGTTAATGAAAAAAAATCAGTGGGGCTTGTCAACTGTCATCATGACCAAATGAGGCAGAAAGAGGGGTGGGAGGAGGGAACTTAATAAAGAACAAATTTCTCTTTTCACAAATATGAGGCCTAATCAGAATGTTTGTAAAAGAGAACTTATGATGCTCATATCGTTCTGAAGAATTAGAACAGAATGCTGTCAACACCAATAGGGAATCCTATCAGTATGTTAATGTGAAACTGCTAAGGCACATATTTCCCTGCCAGCACAAATTACGACATCTAAGCCGGATTAGGACACATCTTTTCGTTACTGTATTAGATTTCCTGACCTCCTTTTCCTTGTGCTCCCATTTTTAGCCTGGCTTGCAGCAGGGCTTTAGATGTGCAACGGTGTGACAAACTGTGCTTTGGAGGACTATGTTTTGATTATTTTTATAGGGAAAAATGTTGTAACCACCTCACACCATTTCCTCTGGTCTGTTAATGTTCCTATCATTATTATCTCTATCTGATGGTCTTATAACTGGCCCCACTGTGGCAGAAGACGCAAATTATCTGCTGGTGCATGTGGGCAGGAAAGATGATGATGCGCTCTAGCCACTCCCCTAAGACCACAACAATTTGCACTCTCTTGGTCAAACCTCTAGTTGCTTTATTAGCATAGACTCATTTGTTTATTAATTATGCATTAATGTCAACCCACTAATGAAGGCAAGGTCAGGACAATGAAAGAAGTTTCCAGGAGCCAGTGTACCCAAAGGAGCTGGAGAATTTCAAGAGATTGAATGCTGAATCATTTCTCACAACTGGCGAGTGGTTGGTGCATCTGAGCGCAGACATCATGGGTTGACGGGTGTGCTTGTTAAAGGCTATGCAGTGCTACTAGGCTCACCCTTATCGCAGGACCTGTTTTTCCATTCTTCCCTTTACCTCCCACCTTCTCTTCTTGCAGTCTCTCCAGCCCTGAGCTCAGAGCCGAGCCGTTGCTGCCAAGCTCTAGCCTGGAAACAGCACGGCTCCCCTCCTCCGTACAACTCTACCCCCTCATTATCGGCCACCATCTGCCCGACCTTAGCCTCACATCACTTCTTTCAACCCAGCAAGCCCATCAACACTCCTCTCTCACTCTGCACTGGCATCGTGGCTCACAAGCCTACCACAGCTGCTATCTCTCTGCAAGTTACACATTTGTCCTCTTTGGCCATGTTTTCTGCTCTGTAATCCCTCTGTCTTGAGGCCATCTTACATGAACAAGATGTGCGTAAGCCACCTCACCAGACACACTGATCTCTCAAGTAGTCTCGAAACATTTTGTCAACACGCTATGATTCTTTGAGAGCTTCTAATCACTACACATACCCTTACTAAGGCTACATACAGTAACGTGAAAAAGAATCTGTATTTTGGAAAGATGGGTCCAAGGAAGTAACAAGCAACCCAAAACTTTCTTAGATTACAGTTTTATAAGTTTGGGTTACCTTAATTTATTATAGCCAAAGAAAGTCTGGGTGAACCTCAAGCACTTCTTTCCATGTAACATGAAAGTCAATTCTAGTCTTCTGAGTTGAAATCTCTGCAGTCCCAAGTATGCCACAGTTGACTGAACTGCTTGGTGTCAGGAGTGCTGATGGCACAGCCAGGCCGGTCTGTCTGTCTTCATCTTGTCTAAGACTTTGTCTGCACAGAGAGCGTACAGGGAGCGCAGGGAGAGAATGGGGGGCTACAGCCGCTCATCTTGACAGATAAACAGGAGTTTGTGTCTGGCAAGCCTAAGATTGTCAGCTCCAATCTCCTCAGAGAATTACAACCAACAGTCAATGCTGGGACACTGACTCAATAGACAGAGTATCAGACCCTGTGCACCAATGAGTGGTAGAAGCTGACTCCTGCATCATGATAGCGCTGATTTATTCATGGCTTAAGCTGAGCAGACACTGTACAGATTCAGTCCGATTTTAGACCAGATTCAGCTGTCCAACTACTTTTAAAGTGGGGCCAAAATTCAGTCATGGTTTGACGTACAGAGTGAGCATAGTCCCAGCGCCCGACTAACCACGCGAACAACCAATCAAATGATCGTCTGAAGTTGGTTCACTACACATGTGGAAGTACACAGATACCAACATAGCAACATGGAACAAACAAGGTATCACAATTTCTGGGCAGAATCAACACGAGACACGAGAACATAGACTGTACACTGCATATATTTATATACTGCTCATGGATGAGGCTAATCCTCGTAGATCCTGATTCGAAGCGCTCTGTGTTTCAGCTGTGAAGCGGCCTCTCCATAAAGGCAGAATGCAAATGTCACTGGCTTTGAGTTAAAGCATAATAATTGTTTTTGTAATTCATGCAAAGGGTGAGTGCCAAGGCATCTGAGCAAATGCTTCATGATTTGAGCGTTTACATTTATGCCTTTATCTAAAGATTGCCTCTTTATCTCTAGCTTTCCCTGTGCCACCTCTTTACCACAGCTGTAGTAGTAGAACAAAGGTTATAACTGCATAAGAATCATCAATATTTAACAAAGAGCCTTCACTGTTGGTACTGTTCTCTCCCAGCTTGTGAGTGCCAAAGACCAGCTTTTGACCTTTATCCTCTGAATGGAGCCCCGGAGGTCACAATGTTGTCTTTGTTAAATGTCAGTAGTTAGTGTCTCAAAGAGATGCCAGCAGTGTGAAGCTGGAAAAAAGCCACCTCTCTGTCATCAAGTACTTCAACCAGGTTGGTATTTCCATTCGTAAAAGGCTCAGGTTCTTGATGTTCTCTAAATCAATTGGAATGAGTTGGCTGCAAGGCCCCTTTGGCATTGAGTGGCATTACTCAGAGATAGGGGAGCTCAGACGTGACGAGCCATATTAACCAGCCAGCTCTCATCCTGATTGGATCATTGCTGTGCTGCTTGTCTGCAGGAGGGAGCCCAGCATCTAATTGAACAGCCTGCCTTTCTGTTGACAAGACTATAATTTCTACATATCACCAAGGAAAACACTTGTCTTGTTTTTCTGCCTGTGCTGAGGTTCTGATGAATACAGGCTAATTTCTCTTGTGGAGACAAGCCTCAGTCACATCAAAGATGAGGACAGGTCTGAGGGCAAAGGGGGCTGGGTAATTGGAGGGGAGCTGAGAACAGGGTTAAGTGGATCAGTGACCGGTTCTTTAGTCTACCCAAATCTCAGATGTCAATCTAATTTAACATTTGAAAGGGGAGTGTGCAACCAGATAGAGAAAGAATGAATTACATCAGATGTCAAGTGGAACATGACAAAATAATCCAGTTCCCTAAGTGTGGAAGGATATTTACAGGATTGTGATTATTAACAGCTCAAAAGCTGGGCTAACAGGATTGGCTCCCTGATAGTTAATACCATTGTCAGCTGGTATTGTGCATTTAACACCAAATGTTTAATTTTATGTAGAAGAGAATCACGCTGCATTGTAGATGTCAAACAAATGGTAATATGTCCGGCGGTGTTTGAGCCTTTTTAACTTGTGATCAACTCAGATAAACCAGTGCCTTCTGAGACACATCATCATATATGTTATGGGTCACTGGGTTATAAATAGCAAAATGATTAGAAGGATCAAAATGGTTGTTGGAGTCCACTAGTGCTTTCCTGTCCATAAAACCATCTCACAACCACTGATATATCATGCTGCCTCATAGGTCTGTGACACACCAAGCTGACATTCAGACATCGGCCACTGTCAGGCCATCAGTGAGCATCTGCCGCCTACTGTCTTTGTGGTGTGTCCCAGCACTGGCACTAGAGTCAGACCCTGTGGATGACTTCTCAGCTGATTCAGCATGTTGAATCGGAGGCAGACCTTGTCGGTAATAGAGACCGCCCTGACTGGCTGTTCAACTTAGCCAATCAATGCACAAAAAGAGACGGTTCAGGAAAGCACCTTCAGTATCGATGATTCCACTCATTTGCGTAGCAAAGTTTCTCATCGTTTTTCACCTCCACAACCTCCTTTCTTGTTCCACAGCCAAAAGAGAACACCAGTGCCATTTGCAACTTCTTATCAGACATTCTCAATTAGAAGCAGATGTAAACAGCAGCTGTGCTGGACAAGAGCTGCTTTGTTTACACTCTGTATATCCGCAGCCTAGGTCTTTGCCTTTCCCCTTCTCAGTGGCGAATACAGATACCACCACCTGCTGGTAGGGAGAGTTATTTCTCACATGCAGGCACACAACATACTGTATGTGCTAGTTGGCCGTTGGCTGTAATCTGTACAGTGTGTTCAAGTACCACTTTTTCAACCCGACTAGGCTAGAAAAACGGCATCCGCCACTGCTGGTTCTTTCATGTCGGCTTGGTGCTTCTCTGCCCTTAGGCGATCCCAAGCCCATACACAGGTTGGTACATGTAAAGCCAGTCTGCTCTGTTTCTAACCGTAAGGCAAAGGCTATTACTACTTTTGCAAATAATGGAATTCCCAACCCTTGTTCATATTTCAGTCATTTGACCAATCTCATTTTTATTGGACTGCAGACAAACACCAAACACTCGTGTTTAAAAGTCAGCTCTGCAGTTTGAATCTGGCACCTATAGCTTTGCTGTCCTGCTGCTGGCCTATTCATTTCATGCCATTTTCACTCATGAAATTGATTGATGTAAAGATGTAAAGATTCAGTGGTTTACATCTGTATTGTTAGGAAAGATTTTAGCTTAATTTTGAATAATGTAGGCTTGTGGAAGATGCATCATCTTCTGTCAAAAAGTCCCACACTTCACAGTGTGAATATCCAGAATTGATACATTCAAAGAAATCCTTGCTTTGTGGCTGTCAGAATCAGAAATAAAAGCTATCAGCCGAATCAGACAACTGTGTCTAAAGCAATGTTTCAATATTTTGTATGCTCCGACTCCCATATGGTGCGTTACTTTTCATCCTGGAGGAGCCTACCATGCATATTATTGTCTTCTATTTTGAGTGACTCCCTGCTGTGCAGTGTGTAGAGTGAAATGTAGGGGTTTCACCAAACGTCTGTGCCCACCTAGGGCCAGTCACACAGCAGCTGTGACTGATAAAGCGGATCCTCTCCACAAGGGAATAGAAATTTGTTCTCTGGTCCTTCTCGACTCTCAACCCACAACTCCTGTCCTGTCCCTGAGGCGCAAACGTCAAACTTCCAAATGCCAACTCAGTCAGGAGTTATTGTCACTATTTCCCTAGTGAAAAATGTCAGATGGGTGGTGATTTTCTGCTTTATGATTTCACAGAAATGGTGACTGTACAGTGTGAGAGAGATACTCTGTCCCAGTTTGATAAGTGGGGCATAATAATGAAAATGGCTTTTTAAAACTTAGGTAAAGCCTCATTTCCACTCTGGCAGGTCAACTGAAACTGCAAAGGATAATGTTTAGTACACTGTTAAAATAATTGTCATCAATTTACTTTCAACCCTCTGCTCTTGATACTATGTTATCTGCAAACTTAGTTTGTTTGCATCTTTTAAGGATCATATAAAATGTACTGAGGCCTCTCACGAACAATGACAACATTCATCATGGACTCTGTCTCTCATATTGTTTATTCGGGATGTATATCAGAGCCAGTGAGAGACAAACGAGACACCGAGCAGGCCATGGCTCGGTGCCCATCGTCACTCTTCCTGAACACAAGGCAATAATCGCCCATGCATCTCCAGTCTGAGCTGAGAATAAAACGAGGTGAGAAAACGAGCACCACTGCTGAGGGAGAAAATGTGAAAGGACGTTCAATGACGCACCTAACAAATTCAGCATCACTGCACTGCACAAAAAATGTACTTTATGAACAGTGAGGTCCAGTGACACTAGGCCAGTAAAGACAACAGCACGGTTTTCTCCTGATGGCCATTGAGGCTGAAGTAGTCTGAGAGTGAGGAAATCAAAGAAGTGAGTACATTGTTTTGACTGTGGGTTGGTGCACAGTGTCAGCATAGAAGCCATTTGTCTTATTTCCTTTTGAGTCATGAACGGACCAGAGGGAAGAGACTTTCTGGATATTTTTAGACTCTCTCTGATGGCTTATTAACTGGACTGGAACACATTAATTCTCTTATAAACGAAATGTCAGCTTTACTCATAAGTCTAAATGAAACAAGCTACTCCTACATTCAACATGACTTTCCTAAGCAGCAAAATATGAACAAAGGAAGTTGCAGTTGCATAAAAAGCTTTTTTGAGAGAGGCTACCTCTATCCAGTTTTTGTGTACACTAAACACTTGGCCCCTGACACTTTCCTAGTTTAAACACAATCTCCCGTGCTGGTTGTCCAGGAACAGCAGAGACTAGGAAGGGTTTCCACCTTGTCTGAGACCACACCACACTGATTACCTTTAAGCTAACTCAAAAAAATCCCTCTGACTTGTATGATTGGATTGCTCAATACTTATTGAGAACCAGACACCAAATTTTTCCTTTTGTAAGGACAATTTCATGCTAAAATCATGTGAAGACACCCCCCGTGGACCTGTCCTCCATTTTCTTTCTGTAAACACTTGAGGATGTAGCACCTTCATTGCCAAGCACAGGGTCAACTCCATGTGCCAAAGACTGTACATACAGTAGAGCTCATGACTATTTTAACAAGGCAAGTTTAGGCTCAACTCACTGGTTACTGTTAATCTTTAATAGGGTCTGCCCCTTTTGTCCAACAGCAGGAAACGGACAACTGATAGGACCCAGTTTGAGAAAGTAGCTGGCCCTCTCCAACTTGATGAATAAGTAAACACATTCAACCAGGCAGAGATGCAATCGACAGGCTTCAAGTCAATAGCAAGTAGATTTGCTTTCTTCTGAAAGCAGCATTGTTTACAAGCTACAGATCACCCCTCAAATTTGATCCATCTCTCGATACGTTTCACTGAGCTTTCACACAGCCTTGCTAAAAATCCAACCACATTCTGTTTCTCCTTTCATCGTGTCCAAGCAGCAGCAGCCTCTGAAGGATGTATTTCATGGTGCAACAAAAAAAGAAATTTAGCTATGCCGGCACCGAGCTTTTGTTTATGAGGTCCCCATAAATATTTTCCATCTAAATTTATGTCAGTTTTAGAGCAGCTTCCTTCTATGGAGACAAACTTGATTTTCTTGAGTTATTGAAATATTCATTGCATACACTTGAGATGTCTTAGTGCTCTGTGTTATTTTCAAAAAGAAGCTGCTTAATGTCAATGCAGCATTGTATAAACTGTCATAGGCCGTGCACCACAAGTTAAAAGGCGCATTTTCTTTACACTAGGTGTTTTTACTGTATTTTTCACAAAGTCCAATCTTTTAAATTACTTGCATGTCAAACAAACAAACAATAATGTTTACCAAATGGCTTTGTTGTACAACATACCCGCTTATTAAAAAGGCATCTCATTAGAGGCACTGAGCAGCCGTTTTACATGAGATTAATTGGGTTTTTTGAAAGCACTTTCTCTTCATTATCATTCTGTCTTGCAAATGGATTCACTGCAAAGGCAATGCATATTCATTTTACAGGGAGCTTGAAAATTGTTCGGAAATGAGCCAAAGGTGGAGCCGGCCTGGTGTGCCGACTTACGCTGAATAATAAACACGAGACTCTGTGCTCTGGAGGTGAGAGAGAGAGAGCAGCTGTGTCTGCGGAGAGTATCTGAAGATCCGCTGAACTCAACTCTGGCCTTCAGTAAAGATGTTGTAGTTAATGGGTTTAAGCCCTCACAGCTAATTAATGTTGTCCAAAATGTATTTCAATCATAATTATTGTGAAACACGTAAATACTGTATAGTCACACAAGTTCAGGCTCCAAATAATGAACAGTGTGTGTGTTTTTACTGCCTATGCAGCACGGGGAAGATTTGGATCCAAGATATATCCTGGGCTACCATTCACTCCAGTGGCATTAATAATGCACACAGGCAACCTTTTATTTAATTCTGATTTGCCATTTCAAAAGGTAGGAGGAAATGTGCAACATACTCTATTAACAGTGTTCTAGTTGTACTTTCATAAATGAGTAGCGATGGTCCTCTCTTTTTTTCCTTTGACATACAATTTTGTATGTGTAATGTGTATATTTCAACTTCAGAGGAGCCCACTTGGTTTGAAAGCCTGCCTGAGGCTGGGAACCAAACAAAAAGTTTTCCTTTTTGCCAAGTTCTGGTCTCTTTTACCTGAGGCAAGATGAAGTACTTCAAAGGCAAAGGGCATCCTTTGTCAGCATCTCAAACCGACAGCAAGAGATCCACCTCGAGACTAATTGTAGACTAGCGCTATTCAATAGAAACAGTCCCTTTGGCTGTGCATCCAAAAACCAGAGACATTTCACTGAGCCGTGATACTCAATTAGACCTTTCATTAACCTTAGCTGAGGTAATGAAGGATGTAACATCAGTAGGAATAAAAGGCTAGCGGAGGAGTTTAAAAAATAATGATAAACATAAAATGTTGACATTCTTGCAGGTAGCAGTCATTACACTGTAGACGTTTAAGAACAATGTTATGCCCTTTCTTGACTTTAGGACAAGTTTTCCTTCAGCCTGATCCCTATTGATTTTCTGAAGGACAAAAGGAAGGAATCAGACCTGGAAATTAGCCAGTGTCATCTTGTGGAGACATTCTTTGTCTTTAGCCCTGAGCATAAATGTCACTGAACAGTAAAACACTCGTTAATTAAACTGTAATTGTGTTACAGTTGGTTCGGTGCCTCATTTAGTTCTATCTGATTATGGCAATAAACTGACGCCAGTTTCCAATACAAGTGACAGAAAAGAGTTACGGAGACACCAAGTCAAAGGTTTTGTGCTATTTTGTTACCACACATCTAATCAAATGATCAGCATCATTTTGCATCACATTATGTTGCACACTGCTTGTGGTCCTGTACAACCACAGTCCTTTAGTGTTGGCCACGTGCAGGTACAATGCTGTAATGCTTCTGTAGGGGGATAACAGAGTTCAGGATTGACAAGTGCTTAATTTAAAAGCATTTAATAAAAAATAAAAAAAATCAGTGGAAGCAGAATTCCACAATTTTTATATATTTTTCAAATTTCATTAGTTGCAAATAGAAGAGAAGGAACTGTAATAGTACAGTTAAGAAACTGCCCGGCTGCAGCATCATTAAAAAGGTATGAAACTGGAATAGGGCTTTTATGAGGACATGAAGTCTCGTTCCTGTCATCACAAATGCCAAAGTGTTTTGCATAACCAAGGTTATAAAATAATAGGATGATGACAGAAAACTCAAGGTCTAAGCAATGACCGCAGGAATCTGCCGAACACTGTGTAATGTCGCTGTGGCACAAACAGGGTCGTTAAGGTTGAGTAAGTACAGACTTAGGTCCCAGAATACCTAATTAATGTACACCATGTGCTCCCGGAGACCCGCAGGAGGCCAGACATGACAAACACAGGCAGGAGCAATGTCCAAGAAATAGGCTGCATCATTCCGTTAGTGGCGGCAGTGGGAACATATACAGTAAAGGTCAGATTTAAAGAGGAAAGTGTCTCATGTCTGTATCAGATTCCAATGCATTCTCAGCATGCTCAAGAGTTAATCATTCATGCATACATCACAGTGGTATCAATGATTCTGTTGGCCCTCTTCATCCATTAAATAGTTTTTTTTTTTTTTTTTTGGGGGGGCTGAGGGGGGGGTGCCCAACC
>NW_018127899.1:1314768-1333162 GCF_001952655.1 Monopterus albus | reverse complement strand
AATGATTCGTTTGGCCCCCTTCATCCATTAAATAGTTTTTTTTTTTTTTTTAGGAGAGGCTGAGTGAGGGCTGCCCAGTCAGGGTTATTGGAGAGCCGTTAGTGATTGGCCATCCCACATATGTCATCAAATATTAATGCTGGAGACTTGGGAGAATTCAGATGACACTGGGATATCAGATATTCTCCCATCAGTTTAGCACTGGGATAGGTAGTCAGGGTCTCAGGAGGGAGCTGCTTTCACAAGAACTACACTACTCAAGGCTGGTGAGGACAGAAGGAAACACAGGCTCCTCCACTGAAGTACAGTCGCATGCTGCACATCTCAGCTTTCTGCTGGTTGAGCTTTTTCTTGCATTTGTGAGGAAATAAGGTGTGAGCTGGTGTTTAACTTTTACAACCGTCACAAACGCAGCGCGGAGCAGGATGTGTGCGAAACAATTCGCGGACCAGATAGAAACCTATTTGAGTCCAGATCCGAACTGGAGTGTTCCAGTTGGTGATCACTGGTCTAGATCTTACCATGTAAAGTGCCTTTACATGATTTTTAGTTGTGATTTGGAGCTATACAAACAAATACAATTAAATTAAATCAAGTATCCTTGGACTAGCACAATTTTAATTGGTTTTTCAGATGCATTTTTGTAATGACACTAACAATTCTTGACTTTAAATAAAGCAGGAGAATGTACCTTTAAATTTACTTGAGTATTTTCTGCCACTGTGATAATTAAATGCAAAACTCAGCTATGTGAGCTCACATTCAGCTCTTTGGCTATCCACTCGCTACTTGACCAAAAAGCTCATTCCCTAAGAGCAATTCAATGTATGCGCTGTCAGACTGGGTGAAGCAGGGCCGTCTCATTGTGTTTCCAGTCCTCATTTCAACACAGAGCCTTTTGAAAAGCCTGCCAGTGCCCCGTCCTTCTCTGCACTAAATGTGTAGGGAGGAGATAGTGCATTCTCATGTTATCTGCCACAGGCCTCTTGCCCCTTCAGCCATTTTCTCATTTCATAAATTTGACCAGGAGGTGACCTTGGGTTTTTAAGTGCTTTTAAGGCAGAGCCAAGACTCCTCTTCCTTTTACCTGTCTCGCAAATGGAGACGAAGAGAAAGAAGGAGAGGGGCTTCCATTCAGGCGTTCTCGTCAGTGGCCTTTCCCACTATTTTCTCATCCTCTCTCATGTCCACAGCCACTCTCCAGCTTTTTTTTAATAAAATAGACATGATGACAGGTTCTTGTCTGCTACATCACATGAGCTGTACTTTTAATGTAGAAAATTGCCTCAGGGGAGAAAAGGCATATGTTTATGACACATGAGGTCAGTCAGGGAGTCGTGCAGACCATTAGCCAAATGTGATATAACAAAGCCCTAATTGAATCTCTTTGCCCTGGAGAGTACTTCACAGTATTCAAATACTAATCACCTTGTGTTTCAGATCTAGGTAAGACTATATCACTGACTGCATCTTCACAACCTCACACAAGGGACGGGGAAGACAAAGACCATATGCGTGTCTGCATGTGAACAGAGGGTGCACACATGTCAAGTGTACGTCCTAGTGGAAATAAGCAGGCACCACTGCAGTCCTCCATCACCATTCCTCCCAAGTGCATCTCTGGCAGAGCGCTAATCTGGGTCAAAGTGCTAACTACTTAGAAAGGCCTGGGAGAGACTCGCTCACTTATGAATCATTTCTCACTCCTCTTGTTCTCATTATGCTCACTGCAACTGGAACGGAGAAAAGGCTTTATATTTCCCTCTGACCTTACACGTAATCATCCAGAGAGAGTCTGAAAATGCAATGGCTAACAAAGCTTCTGTAGCTTCCACCTGGTCAGTTTCTTTCACCATCTCATTCACTGACAGCCACTGACTCGTTCCATTCAAGTAGATCACTGCACAGAGCCTGTGGGCCTCTCAGCAGTTCTCTGTGATGAAGCTGAAGACTGTACATGTTGCCATGTCATCAGCACATTATGTTGTCTGACTGCACTCATTGATGGCAGCATGAGTTCATTCACAGCTATAAAAGACAAGAGTTTCTCCTCTTCAAACCAGTAAGTAGAAAACAAATAGGGAGAGAAATATAGACCGAAATGAGGAAGCACTTTACATTTCAATTAATAACCAGGCTGGATAATAGAAAAGTGGCACAGCCATTTGTTTTGGGTGTTTTGAAGCTCGTTTACTCTGATGGCACAAACTAAATACAGTCACAATGGGTGTGTTCAATAAGACATGAAAGATCATGACTGTGTTTTATCAGCTTAGAAATATTGTGTTTGTTGATATTTGTGACTCTGGTGAAGATCAGATCACATTTCATGACCAAATTATGCAGAAAACTAGGAAATTGCAAACACTGCCGTTACTTTTTCTTGCACCTGTATTTCATGAGAATGTAGTCCAGAAGCTTGCAACACTTGTGCCAGTGCTGCTCTGGAAAAAATAAGCCTTAATACTGATCAGTTGAAAAGCTCGGTTGATGTCTCCAACACATTCTGGAATGAGAACAAGGCGTCTCTCCCTCTATGAGCCTATAAGACAGGGACAGCAGGAGTGTCTGGGAGAGGAGTGGCAGTTTGAAGGTGCTTAGACATATTCTTGTATCAGAGAGTTTGACAGGCTGACTGAGATCATCCGGGTTTTTTAATGCTCCAAGGCTTGTCTTGCACACCGGTTCCTTGGGGGAGAAAGGCTGGAAGTGCCACTGTCACTGGACTGTTCGTTTTTCCCTCAAGGGCCATAGCAGTGTTAAAGGTGGCAGTTGGTGGTGGGCAGCACACGTGGACAGTGTCTCCATAGGGAATGCATCACATTTAGCACGCACGCAAAAACACACACACACACACACACACACACACACACACACACACACACACACTCCACTGTACCACCACCATCACCTCAACACCTCCTTTTACCATTACAGTGAGCGAGCTCAGGCTGCTGACAGCGGTGACAGGCTGAGCACAGGGAGGCGATGGGGGAGGGTGGTGGTGCTGCTGCAGAGGCATCATGGTACATCTGTTTGGATCCTTAGTGCCCTTCTTTTTTTATTGAGTTGAAAATCGTCCAGAATCAAGCCATGACACAAAGAATCACAATCGAATCGACTTGAGAGCTTGTCAAAGATTCTCGCCCCTACAAAGTAAGAGTTTGTGTTGTCACCTCCAATAACATGACTCCTCTGTTTGGAAGATTATCACTGAGAAGATGACAGGTCATCAACCCCAAACATGATTGGCTTTTGTGACACACAGGGTTTACAGGAATCATATGGTGGATTTCCCAGTAGCACAGCTTTCAGGCTTCAGTTTAGCACACTGTGCATTGATAACAGTATCAGACGATTCCCCATCGCATCCCAATAATTAAGATCATTTCCATGTTTCTGTAAGGGACGCAGATGTCTAACAAAGGTCGCTCAGTCTTTGTAGATGACAAGGACTTAGCAAGGTCTTTTGTCTGGCAGGCTGTAAGAATGTGGTAATTGGTAAACTGCTTGGCCAATTTGAGTTATCAACAAAACACCCACTTCATAGTAAAGGATTTATTATTCCGCCCTGCACCACAATTTTGTTATCAACAAAAGCCTCTGTTACTTTCAGCTTTTTATCAAGAAAGAAAATCCATTGAAAGTTGCTGAAGGCCCGACACAAAGCAACTGCTGAATCTCCACAAATCTGCAGGCTTAATTGATTATTCGCACACAGCTGTATATCTACAAGGTGCAGGATACCCAGGGGAAATAATGTAAAACAGATAACAAGATGAAATGTGGGAGAATTACTTTCTGCCCGTTTTATTAATCTTTTCCTGTTTTCTTATTCACAATGAGTTCCCCATCTAGGCTCTCCTATTATTAAAACGCAGCTTCACATTTTAAAAATCGAAAGTTGAGAGTTGATTCAAACCAGTGACAAAGGTGTTTGTTAAGAGATTATTTTGATTTCTGAATAATGCATGGAGGGACTCGGTGTTGTGTACCCCGAGACTCTCAGAGGAGAACACTATCTTCAAATCTCATCTTCATTAATGTGCATTTCTCAGTTCCTTACTGGCATTTAAAGAAATGAATCGATTATGCCAATACTGGTCACAAACATCTTTTGAAGCAATCTATTCAATTTCTTTTCTAATTCAGGTTTGCAGCTGTAACTCCTCAGTCGAGCTCTCTGAGGCATCTTGACATTGTGGTTTCACTTCTGTGGAAGTGACTTTAAAAGAACAACCTTGGAAAAAATGTGAAATTACTTGGCTCGTGTTTGTGGCATGTCAGTGCCACTCTGCTCAATCCTATACCTTTTCCTCCCCATTTACTCTTCACCTCATTTTCACAGAACTCGATAAAAAAAAGAGGTATCGCTGGCATGCAGGAGGACTGCTTGGAGTCGGCAGCAATCAAGCCATTATGAATGGAGAGGGAATGTAGCACCTTTTGTTTTGCTTTGTTGTTTTTAGTGTGATATAGAATTCTTGGCATTAGGCTGCACATCAGGCCAGACCATAATTGCCTCCTCCTCACTGGGGAGCTCCTTGTTTTCCATTTGAAGCCTGGCTCTGTCAGATTTCACCATTAAAGAGAGGGGGGCAGCAGGAAGACAAATCCTGGATCATTCATCTCATACAGTATGAGCTGCCAGAGAGACATGGAGGACGTTGAGCTTGCTAAGGTACTTTCTGCCTAGAACACAGAAATAGTTCAAAAATAAAACATGTTTTAAAACTTCGCCCTACTTTCTTAAAGATGCATCTAGTGTTGAAACAATCAGAAGAACAACAGACCGATAAATTCAACATGTAATCAAATACAGGATTTGCTGATTTTCTATTTTTTATGGTAAATATTAGTTTTGGACCATCTCTCAGGCAAAACGCACTGTTTGCAGGTACTACGTGGGTCTCTCTGAACTTGCTATGGGTGTTTTTGCAATTTTTTGACATTGTAAAGACTAAATGATTCAACAAAACATTGTAATGTATAAAAGCACATTGAAAGTAGTTAGATGCAGCATTAACAATAGTAAAGCCTTTTAGTTGTAGGATCTGGCTGATGGTGTTGGAGCTCATGCAGCCTCTTGAATTTGATGCTCATAATTGTACCAGACACTGTGGTAACGTTGGGAACATAAATTTTTCATCTTTATTTTGAGACTAGTTTATACAGAGCTCATCACATAATTTTCCAATTCCTTAGTTTCACATTTTCACTCCCTTATGTGCTCATCTTTCTGCACAGCAACATAATAACCATCAGCATGCTGTGACGTCAAGGACTGATGGGCAGAAGATTTCCAGCTGAGAGCCATTTCCAAAGCCCAAGGCACTAGTCATGGTGCGATACAACCAGGCAGAGTAACTTCATCTTATTTCTTTCAACTTATTAGGAATTTCAACCAAGGAGGGTGCAACTGTTTGTTACAGCTAAATAGTAAAAACAGCAACAACAAAAAGCAAAGTATATTGACTTAAAAATTGCCAAACTTGAGAAATCTTAGCCACAGGATTGAAAGTGTAATTGAATTAGTGATGTTGTAGCGGCTGGTGCACTCGGCTTTTGTTGCCACCAAGCTCCCTTTATGTCAGCCGAGCAGGATTTTAACCTTGTTCTGAGAACATGGTTTTGACAAAGACTTTGAGACGGACAGCCGTTATGAGTTAAGTGCACAACGGTCTGTTGGGCAAAAGTGAGCAGCGAGGCAGTGCTGTGGCTTATTTGGTTCAGTTGACACACACAGTGCATAATGGATATTTAATAGCCCCAGCCTGCTGGAAGTGGACTGTGTCCTGAAGTGGTGCATCTGAATGTGTGACTACCAGGAAGACACACCCATTAAAACACACTGTCATTCCTACTCTGGATTCATGCCACAAGAATAAACACAACAGCTACTACTGATAATCCCCCACTAGGGATGCACATTCTCAAGTTTTTGTCTGACCGATAGCCGAGGCTCGTTAACCGACTATTAACCGTTAACCGACAAGATTAAATTGATAAGCTACTTAGAATTGATGAGTGCCTCGCACGTGGAACTGTGTGTGAGGGAGTAAAACAGCCTAATAAAGTAGCTTCTGTGAGCCACTTTATTTTAGGCATGTATGATATCATATTAGATGCAGGCCATGAATGTTAACTCCTTTCAAAGTACAGTATTTCTGCATACCGGCCAACTTCGAGCACTGAGATTAAGAGAAACACACACTGCAAATCTCCAGCACCAAGAGCGCTGTAACAAAACCGCCTCCTCTGCTTAATAATCAAAATCCCAACAGGTTAACAAAACAGAAACTTGTAGCCTACTGGTTTTGTTCAGAAACTGCAACATGCTGTGGGCTTAGTCCGTTTACTGTGAGACCCACGGTGGAGGACACCCGGTCCGACGGTACCGAAATCTGAGGAATGCAAAGATAGCACCACACTAGTGTCCAGCCTGGGGAAGTGTGTCTGATTAGCTTTCCATCACACCCCCCATGAGTTGATATGTGGGCCCAGCAGATTGTTTTAAAAAAAAATGTAAGTGTCTAACTGATAGCATTAATCAGTTGGAACTCTTATTGCTGGTTAATGGTTAAGACTATGCATCCCTAATATCCACATAAACCTATTCCATATCCTAGCATATCCCAAGAATACACAGTAGACTGGAAACAGGGGTCATTAAGTTTTAGGTGTTCTGCCTTGCATCTTAGTCACAGTTAAATCTGGGGTACCAGAAGCAAGCATGTTTCCCAGCTGCGCTTCTGGCAGGATAGCCATCCCATACTCAATTACTGAAATAAGAGAGGCTCCTCGCATCATCTCGTATCATCAGGATAGACACCCAAGTCTCAGAGATTCTGAGAGATCAACTCTCCCCCAACATGAAAAAGAAGAGTTGTTTAATTGCATCTCTCCCACTGGAGAACACAAATAATTCCAGTTAGTTTAACAGAGCTTATGTTTGAGCAAAGGAGAAAGAGCTGCTGCTGAGTTCTCACAGTAGAAGATGAGGCAGGCACTAAGAAGGAAGAACTACCTGAGGTGTGGTGTCAGGAAGACTTCTGTACTTGCAGCCATCGGCTCAGATTCCTCCAGAGTGACCCTAATGATTGCTCTCACTATCACATTGCACTCAGCTTTCTCCAGCAGAAATTTACTGCAACATGCCATGCATACAGTGGAGACAATGATATCTATTCTGTGTCTGCAGCCGTTCTGTAATATTAGAGTAACTGAGTCTGCGTGTCAGCTGTGGCCGGAGGCATCATGTTTTTGGAATGTACGTCCCATTCTCATAGACATGGCATCTCATAAATGCCTTGAGGGGATTTATCCAACTTTAAACATGCATCTACAAGGTGCAGCGGAGGGATGCGTTTGAGTAGTCGCGTGTAGGTTTTGTTAACGGAACCGGATTTTTACTCGTGTTACACACAGAAATGCAGTATAGGCATACATGTATGAATATAAACATATAATCAACATCGCCACCTGGTTATCATCATATGCCTGTGGGAGGTATCATGACGTACACTAACATTTGTCTCTACAAAGCAGAGCCAAAGAATGACTATCACACTGTAGCCTAGGTGAACTGCTGACTGTCGTCAGTGCAGCCGTTTTAGGAACAACATATTACACATATGTAACTTTAGCTCGGGTGATTGATAAACAAGACATTTATTTGCACTTACCCCCTTGTCGTTGTGATGGCACAGCTGTGCCCTGTAGTTTCTTTGCTACTGTGGAACTGGCCTCCGGATATATGTAAACTCTCTCAGCTTTGCAAACGGTGCATGCATGTCCATTTTGACTGCTATTAGCCACAACTTGGTCCTTGCAGGATCTCTTAAGGGAAGTCTGTGAAATGCTCTGCTTGATTCTTTCAACACCCTGGATAAAAGCAGACACAAACCATGTTTTAGTTAACACAAGGTGCAGAGAAGGCAGGAAGGAATTTGCAGAAGAAAAAGCTGGAACAACTCTGAGATGTGATTTGTGCACAAATATAAGCCAAACACAGATTGGGGCCATGTCGTACTGGTGTCTCAAAAAGCCAAACTGCAAAAATACTCCAGCTATCAAATCTGCAAAGTACAAACTCACTTCCAAGTTAACTCTGCTGATACAGTTCTACAGAGGAGTCACTGAGTCTGTTCTCTGCTCATCCATCTCTGTCCTGTTTGGTTCAGCAACCAAACAGGACAGGAACAGACTCCAACAGACTGCAGAAAGATTCACTTTTGCCAGCCTGCCCTCCATGGAGGACCTGTACACCTCACAGGTCAAAAGGAGGGCAGAGAGGATTTCTGCAGACCCCTCACACCCTGGACACAAACTGTGTCCTCCCCTGTGGACAGCGTTACAGGTCACTGTACACCAAGACAACCAGACACAAGGACAGTTTGTTCCCCTGGGCCATCGCTCTGATGATGAATTAATCTATGTTCGTCTGTGTAACAGAATACAGCGAACTCCCCCAGTGCAATAATTTGTAAATATAACCACTGTACATATTGACCTGAAAGACCTTCTGCCAAAATGGGCTTATATACAGTATGTATAGATAATCATAAATAAATTGTCTCTTCTATTTTTCCCCCTATGTTCTATCATATTTGACGGGACATTTTCAAGTTTGAATGTATTTTCTTGCTCTCTAACAAAAGCACATTGAGAGCCACTGTACCAGAGTCAGATTGCTTGTGTGTTTAACATACTTGGCCAATAAAGCCGATTCTAATGCAATTCTGAATGCCATAAAGACAACAACAAACCTACGCACAACTACTATAGCAGATCCCTCTGCCACAGCTGGGCAAGAAACCACTATCCTGGGAAATTAAAGACAGAATTTGTCTGAACAGACTGACAGCTGAAGCTTCAATGTGGAGAGAAGGAAAAGTTACAACTAAGACCTGTTCTCACATACATTGTTTTACCATCAACTTCAAAGAGCCTTTAAATACTATGGCTTAAAGTTTGTAATTGGGATACTAATAAGAACTGAAAACATAAAAATTGCAGCTATTTACCATTTACAACTAAAGCAGATTTGTTCATATAATATATTCTCTTGGTTTGTTATCCTGTGTTGAGTGTAAAACTGAATAGGCAGAAGTGTACTGTACAGTTATGTATAACAGCTCTGAATGTCATAATTAGTGATAATTGCCAGCCACATTAAAACACACTGAGATGAAAATTGTGCTGAACAGGCTGTGGCTATATTAAATTCAGTTTTCAAGTGAGCACAAACGGGTATTGACTGGCTGAATCCCACGTGAGGCTGACTCTGGGTGCGAGTGATCGATGTGTGTGTCACTGAACTGAGATTCGAAGTAGTATGTAATCTATTAAGCATTTGCTTTGCAGCAGCTGAACAAAAGCACATCCTGATGGCTAATTGCTGGCAAAGAAAAGACCGACACCGTTGTTACATCTGAAAGCAGCTACTTCTGCTGCTGGAGTTTATGGGCTTTTTCTCCTTCAGTCTCAGTCATACGGGTGCGATGAGGAGTTGCCAGCCCTGCTGTGACTGAACTTGATGCATTATTGCTGTTTATAAGTCTCCTGATATATTTATCTGACAGATGATAATTAGCTGTCAAGATGGGAAAGACTTGTGATCTCTTTTCAATGGACCACAATTCTGAAACGAAGTGAACTGAGCTGAATATTGGACTGGCTTTCCCCCTGTGAGTTAAGGTGGCCTGTAACCTGCAAAAAGAAAAAGTCACAGGCTGTAAACTTTGGCTGCATTCATATTACAGGCCTTAATGCTCAGTTCTGGTCTTTTTTTTTGCTGATGATTCATATTCACGACATGTTTCCAGCTCCAATTTAAACTGCCACGCACGCGTAGATTTAGCTGAAATGTAAGCTGCATACTTACAAGCACACCACAAATCAGGACTTGGGTGCAAAAGTCAAATCACACAATTATCTCAAGAACTGCTTTGGCTTGAACAGAAGCATCTCCATAAATGCCCAACAAATCTGAAATGTCCCCGTCTCTGCTGACATCCATTAATGTTGTTGCTCTCTGCTGCTTACTTTTTTTGGGGTTTGTGAGGGGCCGACACAGAATTATGACGACAGCCGATATATGCAGAGGAGTGAGACATTTTTTTAAAAAGAAAACTACACGAATTTTGATCTAACAGTGAATGCACAGTCAAAGATTGAACATGAATCTAATCTAGGACCACATATGGATGTAGCCCACAACGGATCTGAAAAAGAAATCTAATTTGGTTTGTTCACACATCCATGAAAAGAGCGATACAATTCACTTGAAAGGGAAAAAATAAAAAAAAAATCTTATGTTGGTCACGTCAGCATGTAATGTGAACCTAGCTAAAGACGAGTAAAAGCGGGGAGAAGAGTCTCCTTTTGAACATGGCAGCATAAAAAAATGAAAATGTTTGCGATCAACAATAGTGCCAACCTTCATCATTGAACAGCCATGAATACCGGTAAGCTGGGGTATGTGGATGCATGAAACTAATTCAGCTTCCACTTGGCATACATTTCCATTGGTTTTAGGAAAGAAACTCGTTTGAGTTACATCAATTGTGCATAATGTCTTGGAGTGGTTCGCTCACATGATTCAACTGTCAGTAGATATGGTCTGCCCCTTTCCCAGGCTCATTATCTTTCCCTTTTTCTCTATCACACATCATTAGAAGCCTGTTGAAGAGTAATTATGATGCTAGTAGAAGATAATCACGTCATACATGGTGGTGTGGTCTGAAAATGAATTCCCCCACAATCTGTTGTTGCTTGATATAAAGACAAATTATACGCATGCAGCGCTTTAAGATGACAACGTGCAAAACAAGGCAGCCTAACAAGTCTTTTCTCTTCTCATGCAGATCCCAGTGAACGCGTGTACAGCATGAGGCTGGTGTGGAAATCCCTGGACAAGATGAGGTGTCTGAGGAAACGCTCCACTATCCCCTTCCTCGGCTTCCTCATCACATTCCTCCTCTTCCTGAACCTCTACATTGAAGACGGTTATGTGCTGGTTAGTAAACTGCTTTGTTCACATGAATTACATTTATTTTTTGTCAATGTTATTAGCTAGCAGGTTAGAAATTTAGATTAAGGGGCCCTGACATCCAAATGGTTATGGGGTGTGTGTCGCACATGCCAACAAGTTCTACGACCCATATGGTCATTTGTCCCTTCACTACCATATGATCCATAGGGGCATATCATTAAATAGTGCTCCTACAGTCACGGAAGGAATTGCAACAATCCCACCAAAATTAACGACAATGTACGTCACACTGCCAAACTTTACAGACCTTTGTTGGCATGGAAGCAGCCATAAACTAGATGACTAGCTAACTTCGTTGCATTGGAAACTGTCATAACATGATGCTACAATCATGAATGGCCACGTTTTTATTACGGTTTACCACAAAACTACTAGGTTAGGGCTAGACACAAAAACTACTTTGTTACATGTGGGGAAAAATAACTTTTTCACATTTAGAAACAAAACCATGATGTAATGTTTAGGAACAAAACCTCTTGAAAAACAAGCCACACAGCAAAATGGAAGTCAGGTCTCCTGAAGGAAGGTCTGGTACTGTATGTACCTAGCCATCCACGCAAACCTCCTCCTAATGCTGACTTTGTGCCTCTACATAAATGACTTTCCTCATGTTATAATAATAGCAGTCTGAGATGTTACCCAACTATGACACAACATCTTGTCGTAATAACTTGCTGGCATAAACGACATATACTGTCATATTTCACAGTAGGCCAGCCATGCAATGTCAGCAGTTTGAGTCTGGCCACTGACATCTGTTGTAGGTTTCCCCTTCCCTCTACCCATTTTCCTCACTTCCTGCTTTCTTCCATGTGACTTACTGACTAATCAAGGCAAAAATTTGCCCCCCCCCACCCAAAAAAAACTTAATAATTCACTATGTATTTGTAGAGCTTCTTGATTTTCTTCATAAATGAATTCAACCACATAAGCTTTTGAAACCAAATGTGTTTTGTATTTGTTCACTACCACCCATGTTGTTCCAATTATAACTCCTTGTTTTAAAGGAAACCTATTTAAATTTTCATAACATGGATTCAAGTTGAAATCATCCAGATTTATTTCTTATTCATGATGCCATCAAAACCTTGTGATCATAGTACATTATCTATGTTTGTTTATTAAATTATTAAGAGGGGGTTCACATTTTCCGCTCTCCGGTGCTCTCCTCACGTCCATTTGCTCAGCTATTCAAACTGCCTGGAGGGGTTTTAAGATTCCTTTTGTCTCCAGACATTGAGGGTTACACTGCCACATCAAACCACATGTTGTCTCAAGTTTGTACAGAATGTGGTTCTAAGTAAACGATAGGATGGTTTTCTCTGCATTATTTAGAGTAGAAACAGAAAATTTGAAGATCACTTTCTTGCTCTTTTTCTGTAGTATTTATGACAACTTACAACCATTTTCCCTCTATTGTTCATAATATGATGTAATGTTGTGTTTTTTTCATGTTGTATTCCAGGAAGAGGATAAAAGGCAACTTAGGGAAACATCAGTCCACCCTCCAAGCTCAGAACGATACGTTCACACCTTCAGAGACCTAAGCAATTTCAGTGGAACCATTAATGTCACATATCGTTATCTTGCTGGAACGCCACTGAACCGCAAGAGTAAGTCTAGAGTTTCTTTAAAGAGGGATTTACATTGACTATTTTCATCAGCTTGGGGGAGTTACTGTACAGTACAGTAAGTCATAGTCATGAAAAGGAGCTGAGAATAAGAACTTCCACTTAAAATCTATGAAGTTTGAATTTAAATCACAGCAATAAAATGTAACTGCTCCACAGAGACTTCTTTAGTTTGAGATTAATCTGTGTGCAGAACTCTTCTCCAGTACAATGTGCTTTGTTCACAAAATTCTTATTTTGATTTTTCTATAAAACTGCATTTCATGTTAAATATTCCAGACATTGAAATGTAGCTTTACTTTGCCATAATACTCTTAACTTAATGTCCACTTAGTAGCTTTTACCAGAGCTTTAAACCATGTGTTCAAAGCAGATGGACTTTGCTCAGTTGTCATCATTTGAAATAAATGTGGCCATGTGGTAATACAGTACGTGCTTCTATATGACGATATGCTGATGAATAGCAAAGCTCAGGAAACAGTTTGTAAGTGGACCTTGTGTCAAGATCATTTTGTCAGACTGCTCTTCCCAAGGTCGTGTACTTTACTTTTAAATTACAGGTATAGCTTAATTAAGTTTTTTGTTTAAAACTTCTTAAACCTGTCATTTAAGATTAATGCTTTATTTTGTTCACAGAGTATCTTACCATCGGTCTGTCGTCAGTCAAAAGAAAGAGAGGAAACTACCTCCTGGAGACGATCAAATCCATCTTTGATCAGTCCAGTTATGAGGAACTGAAAGAGATTGTGGTGGTGGTCCACCTGGCAGACTTTGACCTGGTCTGGTGTGAGAATCTGGTGCAGGAAATCACCAGGAAGTTTGCCCACCACATTATAGCTGGACGCCTCCTGGTGATCCAGGCTCTGGAGGAGTACTATCCGTCTCTGGATGGGTTGAAGAGGAACTACAACGACCCAGAGGACCGGGTCCGTTTCCGCTCTAAGCAGAATGTGGACTACGCTTTCCTCCTCAACTTCTGCACAAACCTCTCTCACTTCTACATGATGTTAGAGGACGACGTGCGTTGCTCCAGGAACTTCCTAACGGCTCTGAAGAAGGTGATCACCTCCAGAGAAGGTTCCTACTGGGTGATGCTGGAGTTCTCCAAGCTGGGCTACATCGGGAAGCTATACCACTCCAGAGACCTGCCCCGCCTGGCTCATTTCTTGCTCATGTTCTATCAGGAGATGCCCTGCGACTGGCTCCTCATTCACTTCAGGGGTCTGCTGGCCCAGAAGGACGTGATTCGCTTCAAGCCTTCGCTGTTCCAGCACATGGGCTACTATTCGTCTTACAAAGGAGCAGAGAACAAGCTGAAGGACGATGACTTTGAGGAAGACTCCATAGACATTCCTGACAACCCTCCTGCCAGCCTTTACACTAACATCAACGTCTTTGAAACCTATGATGCCACCAAGGCGTACAGCACCGTGGACGAATACTTTTGGGGGAAGCCTCCTTCCACTGGAGACTTCTTTGTTATAGTCTTTAATAAATCCACTAAAATTAGTAAAATTAAGATTGCTACTGGTTCTGACGATCGGCAGAATGACATTCTTCATCACGGAGCTCTGGAAGTTGGAGAAAAGCTAGTTGGGACTAAAAAAGGGAAACAGTGTTCCTCCTATATCACATTAGGGGAATTTAAAAACGGCAACATTGAGATTCAAGATGTAGATCACAAGATTGCCTTTGACATTGAGTGTGTACGCATTGTGGTGACGGCCAGTCAGAAAGAATGGCTCATAATTAGAAGTATAAGTCTATGGACTACACAACCCCCCAGCCAATGAGAACTACACACAGAAACTCTCAATATGTCAGAGGCAAAAGGTTTTTATTATTATTATTTACTAATGTGTTTATTTCCAGGTTTATTTATTAATTTTCTATGTATTTATCAATACTTCTTTTGACTACCAAATCAATCTATAGTTTCTTTTATACCTGTAAGCTGTATCCTTAGTGGAACATCTTCCCAGTCATTCTTAAAAACTGTTCAACAGATCTCAGAGCATCCATGAACACACATTTTCTTAAATTTTCCATATTTCAATTTTTATTAATACAGCCCGGTCTCACAGCAAAATGCACAATGGCTATGTTGGTCCACAGCATAAAACATAGCAGTGTCACAATAACAGCTGTAAAACTGTGACATGGCAACGTTTGTTGTATTGCAGCCAAGTGTCCTTCATTGTGGTCATTAAAGCAGGAAATGACCAGTGGTGGAAGTAGTACTCAAATTGTTTACTTAAGTAAAAGTAGTCATACCACAGTGCAAAAATACTCTGTTACAAATAAAGGTCCTGTATTAGCAGAAAATATACCTAAAGTACAAAAGTAGAAGTACTCATACAAAATGGCGCAGTTTATACTAATGTACATTTCCTACCCTTAAGCATACAGGATAGTCTGTGTGCCTAAACTTATAGTAATCGTGTAGTTTAGTTTCTGTGCCTAAGCATAACCATTTTTGAACTAGAAAAACATTGCAATGTCACAGTTTTTAAGGTGCTACTGTGAAAGCAGTGCATTTTGCATTGCAGACAAAGTATCTATGATACATTTTGCTGTGAGACCGGGCTGTTTAATAGCTATCCTTCCCACAGGGCTGAGGGGATAATTCAGTAATGTGTCATTGTTATATAAAGCTTGTTTTACCAATGAAAGGATACGGCTGTCAAATACACCACATCTTTATTAAAACATCACCAGACTTTCCCTGTTTTTTTTTTTTTTTTTTTTTTTCCAGGCTGAAATATTAATTACAGAACTAAATGTGTATTAATCTGTGCTCAATATTTCCCTCCTGTTTGAGTAACATTTGCTACAGCCCCCAGGTTTTTGATGAAACAAAGCCTTTTAAAAAAGAAAAAACTACTTTATATTCATAGCACTTTTTTTTGTTTTCGGCAGGAATGACTGGGCTTGAACCTGAGTGGCAGAGACAGGGTAGGGAAGCTGGAAACACGTCAGAGAGCACTTTTGTTTTTGGTCTTTTCATGGTGCTGGTGAACAATAACATATAAACTGAAGAATCATAGCAGTCTTATCCTTTAAGTTAAATATAACCACTGCACATGAGGAATGAAGACAGAGGGAGCTCCCTTAGGGAACAGTGAACTATTGATTTACTACGGTTTTACTAATTTCATTACATTCGACCACCACTGCTGCTTTTCTTAATATTATGAGCCACTAATTATTTATACATGGGGGTGGGGGGTAAGTTATTATATAGTGTGGCTACATTTTATTTAGAAACAGGTTCTCCTTGAAACTACCAATCAGTTAAAGTTATTGTCTTCAGCAGCTTTTCATGACTGATTAAGCCTTCACATGTAGCCCTGGAATTTCTCTTTGAGAGCATCCCCATTTGGCCCTTAATTATTTTCCCCCTTGAAAACCCACAGGGAATGTATCAGAGGTCATTGTTGCCTTGATTATTCATCATTTCATACCCAGCTTTTTCTGTTTCAAATCTTCGTTCCCGGTCTAATTATCTGCTTCGTTGCTGTTGTTGAGGTGGATGTAGGAGCAGGCTTTCCTGCGCTCACACTGTATGTTCTGTCCCGGCTGCTGACAGGAGAACAATGTTTGTTTTCACCCATCTTCTCCAAGAGCCGAGATTGGATTGCACAGTGAAGAATGGGTCAGGTCTGCTACAAGGTCTCTGTTTTCCCACCACTGCACAATTTTCCTCTAGTAAATTGGTCTGTTTGCCTCACTCTCTACACCAGCAAAACAACATCTCCCCTGAAGCTGTAAGAACTCAATTCGTTCTTTCCCCAGTCTCGCACTCACACAACTCCAGTGCTTCTGCTCCTACAAGGGTGCCTCTCTGTGATCTTTGCTCTAGGTTCTTACACTCTGCTGCTGCTGCTTTGGGGGAAAACTTGCTTGGCTTTCCTTTATAGATCCTTTTCAAGTTCCCAGCCTGCCTCTGGGCTGTTAAACTGCTAGCATTTGTGAGAATTAACACTGCACATGTTAACTCATCACCATTGTGCTCAAAGCAATTCAGAGCCGTGCTTTAAGAATGGCCTTGGCATTTTCCATATTCATGTAATTATGATCCATCAGTGAGCAAATTCCAGTGACAGATTAGCTTCTTCACTGAAACAACATCAAGAAGTCACTCAACAATGCAATAAAGAGATAATTGTTTACATAACACTGATCTTCAGGAACGAGAGGTGGAGGAAGCAGATTGTCATTAAGCATGCTGCAACAGTTTTGTTAAGCTCTGTTCCACTGCTGTGACAACCACCTGTTCCATGTTTTCCCTCAAGGTCTTGTTCAGTGTTACTGATCGAGACCTTTCGCAGACTGACTTGTACCGCCACCTTAAAATCCATCGTCAGCAAATCCCCCATGTGCCATCTGAAATTGAATTAAAATGCCCACCACCTCACAACATGGCTCACCGCTTTTCCACAGCATTTCCCTTGAAACGCCCCTATTCGTTTTGGTGAGTGATTCCGTGACCTGCATGGATCAGCTCTATGGAGAGGATCTTGTTTGAATGGATGATGCTCAGAAACACAATCTACATTGTGCTGTGTGTGTGGTATTCTTTATGACACACACCATAGTAGCAGTTCTCCCCAGTATTACCTGCTTAAGAGCTCTAACCACAAAAAGTCATTGCAGAGCAGTTAAGCTGTTTAGATGGATTTGATACGCCTCATGTCCAAGTAGAGCAACCATGATGTGAGACTGAGATTTGTGGAGGACAAATTTCTGTCTGCTATTTAACTGAAACAAAACACTAGCCAAAACTAGTTGCACACTGCAGATTTACATCTGGAGGACAGCAACAGAAGCTGTATAAATTCCTTTATCTGCCGCACACAGCATTCTTTATTGGTAGCATATTTGGGAAGTACGACTGCTTAAAAACTGTTATTGCCTCCTGCTCAGTACTAAACTACAATGCTAACCAATGCCCAACTTCGCTGTCCATTTGTCAAGAGTTAAACGGCAACTGCATCAACAGACCTCTGTAAGATAAAGGGCTGAGGCTTTTTGATCCCTTGTGAATGTCTGATCCCCAAAGCTCACAGGAAGTGATAACTGTTAATATGATCTGTGGGTCCTAAGTTATTTGAAATGGGAGCCGTCTTCCGGTGGAGCATGTACAAAAGTGCATGAACAGAAGCATCTTCAGTGGATAAAACTACTTTTGTACGTCAGGATGTGTGAATTAATTGTTCAGCTTTTGAAATTGTACTGGGTTCGTCTGTAGAAGCCTACCAATACTACCTTACAACAGGCTGGAGTTCACATGTGCTGTATATTGTCAAGTGGAGCGAGTGTGTTATGTTGTTTCTGTGTCTGTTTTACTTTCCGTTGTTCTCTAAATGGTACTGTATTGTAAGATGACATATATTTTTTTAAACATATTACACATTTCCAATGTTGTACTGTATATATTGCATTTAAAATGAAATCAGATTAAACAACTGAATGACCACTTTGTGGTGCATTCACTGCTGAGACAGAGCTGTATGCAAGTGAGCACAAAACGTGTGGCTGCAGCAACAGAGCTCGAAAATGTTTGAATGCATCTAGGAAAACAAAACAGTATTTACATAACCGTTAATCAAAAATGGTGTTGGCCTGTCTGTGCCTAAACATGTTTTGTTTCAGTGTTAAAGTTATATACATGCATGCATGCATGGCACACATTTTAAATAATAAT
>NW_018127899.1:1295620-1314698 GCF_001952655.1 Monopterus albus | reverse complement strand
GATCCTGCTGTAGCCAAAAGCAAAAACCATACATTATTCATTTCAATATTCATATGCTTTCTGCTTTTTTAACTGCATATTTAATGAAGGTGTGAGTACGATGCTTGGGGGCTACTGTGCTGTTTAAAGCTTCTTGTTCTGCGTACGTGTCATATGGGGTCATACATTTTCTCACTTTCGGACACCAGGGAACATGGCTAACACAGACAAGAAATGCATTTTGGAGGATACAACAAATTATTGGATATTTTTATGTGTAATGGGACACATGAGGCTCACTATGGTAATTTCCTGTTTAACCTCAAGTGCCCAGAGCATTTCATACCCCCCCACCCCCAAAAAAAACAAAAACAACCAAAACACACCATATCTTTTAGCCTTAATTTAATGAATACACACACTTGTCATTCAAATATATGCTATCAGGGCAACGTACTGTGTACAGAGATAGCAGTATGTCCAGTGTCTGCCATGACACAGTATCCATAAATCCATTCACCTGAATTTGATAGTCTTAGTATTTTGATGAAAATGTATGTTTTAGTCTATTTAGTTACAAGTAGAGTGACTGTATGAAACAATCTAAGTTGAAAGGTCCACTTACTAGATTTATGGAGTTTTCAACTGCACCTAATGGTCATGAAGGTGTGGACATGGTGTTGGATAGGTGCATGTTAAACTGTGTTTTTTATTTTTAGAAATGTCGACACACTGGTGCTATCATACGGTAGGCTACGTTAGCAGCATGGCTAACTAAAACAACTCACAGGCTGCAACCCAGTCACTCCCAGTGGCATCACAATGATTCCAACTTGTTGCTGATCAACAACAACAAAACTTGTAACATCAAAATGTCACCAACCTAATATAAACAACATCATTCTTAGCTGTAAGACAAAGCAGTCATGCTTCCAGGAGGTTTAGAGAATTCTCTCAACCCACAGAGGAGCACATATGTGTGTAATCTAATCATTTAACAAACTGGGCACAGTGTTAATTTCCATTGCCATTCCATAGGGTGTTTAATAAAGAGCATCTGGCCTACTGCAATTTACAGCAAAGCTATTACATTAAACCATGAATACCCAGAACAAATGAAAAATGTCAACACTTCAAAAGTATAAGAAAACAATTCAGGGTCAAGAAAATCACTTATTAAGGTTTGATGAAGGCCACATCAGATAATAGAACTGAGCCTCATACTCAGTTTAACACCTTCAAGGCTTCATAGTACTGAAACCATTTCGGAGACCTTGAGCACTTTGTCACAGTGGCCCCTGCCTCTCGCCATCTCCTGCCCTTCAAAGTCATCCAGAACCAAATAGTAGTTAAGTATACATGACAGCCAGGTACCTGAGAAACCACAGCTAATGCACACCATGAAGGAACCTGGGAAAAAAAAAAAAAAAAAACAATATCACACACAACAAGACCTGCACTGTGCACAGCAGGAGACATCGGCCATGTGGTTGTCTGTCATGGTGCTGCCAGCATGTACCTGCTGCATAAGAAGTTAAACCCTACATGATTCCAGCTTGATGTGGATTTCCTCATTTGCTTATCTGCCCTGCTCTGTGGAGGGACTTTAATTCCACCTGACTATTATCTGTGGAGAAGCAGCAGCACTGTGTGCAGCAAATCAAAGGGATGAATTTTTTTTGCTCAAATTGCAGGCACAATAGGTTTTCAACCACACACCAGTGCAGCATCAAAGCCTGTCAACAGCTTTTGATTTGTACATTTTGTGCTGTGTGTTTCATAGAGATTTTTCAGCCCATGCTCATGTGGGCCAGGTGCTCAGGCTGCAGCAGGGCTAAGACTTTGAAATGGAGGTGGGGGCATGAAATACTTTTTGCAGGAAATGACCATAAGTGCAATGAACAGACAAATTGTTAAGTGCAAGAATTTAAAAGTATTGCAGATGAAGTGAAGCTGAAGCCAGGGGAACATGGAGTAGGTGCAGGTGATGAATGACTAATAATAACCTGAAGAGGAGCCTGACTGTGTGTCTACCAGTGATGGAGGGGCCCTGCACCCTGCAGGTGCTCTCAAGCTGATGAGCAGCCAGATACAGTGGGTACACCAAGAGGCCTGAGCCAGTCTGTGCCACTGGGTATCGAATAGTGATGGGCTGAACCACATTTTTTCAGGTCTGATCCTATTTGATACACAACTGCCAATTCCAAAATCAAAATACTGAATATAAGTAATGATGGCTAAATGTAACCAGATGGTCAGAGGCCAAGGACACACACTTTGCCAAATTCATTAAGCTGCACTGCCATTGCATAGATGACTCACTGTAATGGTGCAGACAACCTAAGAAAATTTCATCTGCTGTCACGATGTTGAACATTAACAGCGAAGCAGCCCAGCTACAGTTTAACTTCTCCCACAGCATTTACAGGGTCTCCATAAGGGGATACAAGGAATGGTGCTGCAGGCACAGTTGGAGCCTCCTGCCTCAGAGTGGAGAGTCCCTATGGCAAATGAGGGTTTAATTGCTCCCGATTGCTTCACCTCACAAAAGGTATGACTCCAACCCCTTCTTCTATCACCACCACCCTCTCATCTCCTTTTTGTTGCCAGCGAACAAATCCATCTCCACAGGGAGATGTGCTGCTACTTTTCCTCAGTCTCTGCTTCCCTAAACCTCCACTTTCAGCTTTGTAACGCCTTCATCCAACAGGGAACTGGGAAAGGAGTAATCAAAACAATTACCTAACTCCCATTTTGCTTCATTGGAGAATTGTCTTTTTTCATGTGAATCTTCAGCCAGAATGAAACAGGTTTTGTCTTGGGGGCTTTTTGTGGAATATCACACAGGCAGCAGCTGTCACAACACAAGAGAAGCTCCAGTGGCATGCTGATTGTACCAGCAGGTTTATCACTTGGCTCTCCCAACAAGCGATCCACAACCAATTACCAAAAAATAGAACAAAAAAACTGAAGAGACATAAAAAACCCATGTGTGAAGCAAAGGTATGCACCTTGTTCACAAACAGTTACCAGAAGACATTATCTCATCACAAACAGCACAACATATAGCAACCTGAATTCTACAGACAGTACATGTTTCACTACCATTATCCTCCAGGATCATCTATTTTCTCAAAAGGCAACCAAACAGCCAGGCAACATCTTGGCGGATCAACAGAGCCTCGACTTTGATGAGACAAAATGAGCTCACCACAAGATATAATAATATTGCCCAGCCCTCCCAACTGCCCATATCTATCCCCTACAGTAACTCTTACACTCCTGGGCATGTCCTCCGAAATTGTAAAGACCTTAATTAAAGATTAATGTCTGGGTTTCTTGCATGCACTGCTTAGATAACTCATTTCCCTGGGCACGTTGCTAAAACTGCTCAGGCTGGACACCAGATTTTTCAGCTTCCAGAACAAAAGCTCTCAGCTCTCTGGCCAACACGATCCTTTCAGCTGAAGGACAAGCAATAACAACTCTGCTGCCGTCTTTGCGGTGCCACCACTGTGACTGGGAACAAGGGGAGTCCGAGTTGTTTTAATTATCACAGGCAGGGAAAGACACACAATCAGCCAGTTGATGGCCGGCTGCACCAACTGCTTGTCCCTCCAACCCTTGCAACAATTACCGTGCCAAAGGGCAGGGGAATCATTGGTGGCGATCAGCTTCATATTATATGGCCCTCCACACAGCAAAGGTGAAGACGCACAGTACAGGCTGAGCCATTCAATCATGGCATATGCATTCATGTATGTAAACGTGTTTTGTCAAGCATTTAAACAGATATAGATGAGATCAGAGCAACTGCAGTTGAGTGAGCAGCTCAGATCTCAAGGCAGTCTCTCATTTTTCCCAGGGCAATGATCCACAGACACATCGGCTTCCATGTTTACAATCAATATAATCAGGCTGGTAGTGGCAGAGCTATGCAAAGCTGTGAAGGCTGCTTTGATGGTCTGAAAGGCCTATAATTTAGCTCTTTCTGTACACCTCCACAGGAACTCACAGAGTAACATATCTGAAAGACCCTCAATGAAAACAAACCGCACCTTGAAATGTCCAATCCAGTGGATAACAAATTCAGGGTTTCAAACAGAGTATACCTACTCTGGCTTTATTTGCTTAACATATCAGAAGAAGAAAAGACTGCATCGTTGCAAGTCCTGCTGCTGTGTGAACAAATCTAAAGGGTGGTACTCCAAGAGACCGGCAGCTTCAGTCATTGATTCAGTCTGGTGTTGCCTTCTTGTTAACTGCTTTCTGTGTGAGGAAGAATTGATTTTGCCTTCTTTGGTGGTGACTGAAGAACTGACCTGTCACCTTTAGTCAGCAGTGAAGCTGCATCAGCCAGTATAGGGTTAACCTAACTTGTGCCAATCTACAGAGGATAGCAAAGCATACACAATGACAACTTGCTTGTTTAAGGAGCGATAACCTTTGACAAAGGAAAATAAGAGACAAAACAGACTTGACTTGCTTGATTCTCACCACAGTAACTTGGGACTTGCTTGAGGCTTGAAGGTCAAGACTTGATACTTGCACATGTGTGACTTATATTACATTTATATTGCCACCAGCTGTAGGCTCAGACGGTGAAGTTATGCTATAGAGCAAAACCCAAGAGAACCAAACCGCTTTTAGCTGAAAACACTGTCAGTTGTTGGTCCAGAATGCAAACACTGATCAACAGGTATCAAGTGTTCACCTGCTTTTGGAATTAAAACACCTTGAGTAAATCTTAAGTCTCTCTTTCTTGTTGCAGTTTGTGTCTATCTGCTACCTAACTGAGTAATCAGAGGACAGCATCCACAGCAGACACTGGCAGCCTTACCCGTGGCAATAAACAGCTACGACATGGCTTGTCCCTACGCTGCTACTGCTGGGGGCCTCAGTAATTCTGCTCATATGTGAGGCCCAATTACAGCCTCAGCTGGCCCCTGAAACAAGGTCACACTTCTTATGCCACCACCCCATCCACACAATCAGATTTCTCACAAAGGGAGTTAATCTCATTCCTTCACAAGCCATTATCTTGATCGGACTGGCTTTTTACAGTTTCTGCAACGCTGTCCAGACTAAAGAATGACTTTAGTGAGTGAAGACACTCATCAGCATCCCACTGAGAAGTTTCAAACTGTCAGCCAACATGCACCAACTCCAAATTGGAGTTAAATTGAACAGACGTCCAGCTGGAGAATGGCCAAGACAAGCAGGCCTGAGCATCACAGCAGCAGCAGATGTCGATGAAGGTTTTTAATGGAGTTGAATTAATTCACGCAGGGTGTAATTTGTCCAGTGGATGCAGGAGGCGTACTAAGCCTGATCTTTTTAGGGGTCACGGGAGTTGTTATATTGATAGACATCTGCTGAGAGGGTCTGCAAATTTGCAAAAACTGACAGATCTGCTCTGATGCTAAGATAATGATAAACCGTATTATTCCAATGTGAAGCCAAAGCCATGTCCACATGTGAGGATATGTTCAAAGTCCTGAAATAATGGCACACTTTTATTTCCAAGTATATAATGGTACAGTTACTAGAGGTCCACATAGACATCTTTAAATACATTTCAAAGGCCCACTCTGTCTTTTTTTTTGACCATACATGTTCTTACACAGAAAGTGATGTAAGGATGAAATGCTGCCATTTGTGTGTTTCTCAGCTGAACATAAGTAGAAATATAGGCCTGTTTCTCATCACTTCTACAAGCAATATTAATTAGAATTGGGTCATTTGTCTTTAACCATGAGGAAACCAGCCCTCAGTGAGCTCCACATCAGTTTGAATCCCAGAAAACAATGTGAGATTGAGCACATGGTTCAGAGGTTTGAAACCTGGTGTTCAGAGAGCTGAGAGTCACAGCAGCTTCCAATCTTGTTTTCTGATTGTTGGTGGTGACGGTAACCCTTGCTGTTGAGGTTTACATAGACTGCTCTCAATGGCAAGGGACATGATTAAAACCCAGTCTTGCCACTCAGGTGGGTTTGCAGCATTTCACCTTACACCTTTTCTCCTGGTAGAATCATTTTAAAATTAGTCGGGCTGCCGTCCAATCAGGCATCAGTGTTGTGAGTGTTGAAGACTTCAGGCTAATTAATTCATTAACTGACTTCAGCTGCATTTAATTATAAAACTGCAAACACGTGGTCACTTGTGTACACAAACTGGCTACTGTAAGGATCCAGCCTGACCATTCAATGACAGGACGCTCACTGTAAACACTTCTCTGGGTCTCGTTCCGATTGCATTTGAGCGTCTTCAGCTCCATTTAAGCTACGTGATGCTCTAGGCCCAGAGTTGTAGTAGTTCTCACTGACACTGATCTGAAACAGACTTAAGCATCACACTGTCATTTTTTACTTGGCTTTCTAAGAGGTTACATGGTGTATTTGGAAATATCCAGCTTTGGGAAACATTGAAATAGAAATACTGCATTGTCTATAAAAAAAACATTAGGCCAAGGACAATTGCTTTTATTTTGACGGGATATTAAAGGAGAATACAGAAAGAAGTTTCAGATTTATTTTGGTGGTTATTCTTGGATTATGCTCTTGCTTCGTTACTTCATAGTCTGGATTCGGTCTATGCTGCACTGCCACCTGCTGGTACTTGGCCTACATGTGTTCACCCAATAACAAAGGGTTAGACTTCGAGCTAAGAGAAGAAGTTTTCAGAGGCATACTCTAATCCTTAGTAAAGTTACCTTTAGGTGCATTAGGTTATATGGGAGCACAGTACACACAGAATGTGTAAGGAGGAAATATATGGGGAAACAAAAAGACATTGTAGGTTTTTAGCCTAGAAGCTTTATATTTAATTTTAATATGTTGTAAATTTGTATAGCTGCCATCTTGACCAATCTCCTTTTTTTTAAAAAAAGAGAGAGATCTTGATCTCAACAGGACTTCCTGGTAAAATAAAGGTTAAATAATATATCACCCACAATTAACAAAGCTAGCTTGTCTCTAACTGAATATGCACAAAGGAAATCAGTCCAAAGGTCTCAATCATTCGAAGGCCAAATAGAAGCATCATACAGCTATAGATTCCGCTGACCTTTTCACTGACATTATTTGCACTAAACATGTATTTGAAATCCATGTTACAGGACTCTAATTATATTTACTGAAACAATCAACAATTGTAACAAAAGCCAGCACTTTGAGACTTCACTATTTTAATACTGGTGCCACATACTGTGGCTGCTTTGCCTTCTGAGAGATGTATTTGCCTGATTTCACTTTCCTTGAATGCTTATGTACACATTTTTATGGTTCCCACAACACTGAAGACTCAAACTTAGGATGTACAGTACTTCAGCCACTTTCAAAGTAAAATTTCATTTTTGTTTTTACTGGGAAGTTACTTTATTATGGTCACTGAATGCTTCAGATACATTTATCATGTCAGTTACATATAAACAAAAATAAAAATATTAAAGTTTCCTCTTCCTATTGTATGCAGAGTGAAGAGCTGTGTAACCCTGTAAGGCATTTGCCTTGGTTCCAGGTCCAAAACCTGGTCTGCCTGGACAGAAATGAGGGTCCTGACTGCAGAAAACACTGCTTTTCCTTACCAACCACTGCCAAAGTACCTTCAAGCAACATACATTCAACTGTTGCAACAACCAACATGACAAGTCTGTTGCTGCACTTTTACTAGAAGCAAGCTTGGTTAAGTCTGAAGCAGAAGGTTGAAAGAAAAGGTAGAATTGAAGAGAAAAAAATGGCCTGTGTCACGTCTTGTCATTAAAATGCAATTTAAAATTAAATATTGCATTTAAAACCGACACTGGAGCAAAAAAACCCACCCGAGTTCTCATTTCTTGCTGTTATTGGAAGAGACTTTTTCTACAATTGATTTCTTTTAACTGAACTGTCATTTTCTGCCTTTGTTCTTTCATCAAGCTCTTCTTTTGCCTGAGGACGTGATTGTATTTCAGTGCCACTTTGCAGTCATTCACACCGTACTGTAAACCATCAGTCTAGTTAAACAACACTGCCATCCACTGCCTGTGACAGGCACATACTCTGCTGGAGGTCACTGACTGAGAAAAATCATACTGGAACCTGCCTTCATGATATTTTTAACCTTTATTCATGCAAGGTTTGCCCTTTTCTTGCCACACATGAGCAATTTGACACGTTCAACTGCAGCCATCTGAAGCTTCCTGCAGCAGTTCGATACAAATGTGACTCAGTGGCACCTTATTTCTGAGGAAAGGTTTTAAACAGCAGCTGTGCAGTAGTGCTACACTGAGTGACACTAGAAGAACAATGAATACTGCTTGAAACACATACTTTCTCCACTCTCCTGCTCCATCTCTAAGGCCACTTTTGCTTTTTATTCACAAGAAAATAGATTGATCCACTTGATAAAGTACCCAGAAGGCTCCTGAAAAGTTTTTTAAACTAAAAAGGGGTGATTCACCTCAAATTCAATCATCTCTACCAGTGAAGCTGTATTAAGTTTCACCTGCTGTTGTTTTAAATGATCCGTCTCCGATTTTCTGCTGCCACTCCAACAAAACGGAGGTGAATGTCATTTTATCTTCTGGTGCTCAAAGAAATGAAAATTTGCATTTGAAGTTTACATTCTAACATTTTTTTCTAGCATAGTCTGTAGATTGCCCACAGTAACTGAAGTACTGTTTCTAGAGAGATAAACTCTCAGTGCCCCAGTAAGACCCAAACTACCACTGCTAATTTAAAGTATTCCTGAGTCTTACACAGTGAGGAAAATGGGAGGCATCCATCTTTGATTCAAAGAACCCCCAAGTTTTCTTTTTAGAGATCTGTTTGCAAAGATTTGGGTATTTTTGTAATTTTGAATAGAATGTTTGAAACGAGCATTTGGATTTAGGATTCTGTTCCCACCTAACAAGTACTGTAGCTGCATCGCATTACTGGCTAATTGCAGGCACACTGCTGCTGGACTGAGCTCAGATTTTGCAGGCCACTTCAGAGTTGCTCACAGCAGGAGTAAAATCCAGCTCTTATGCCCACTGATTAACAACTTCACACATTCTGTAACCAAGCTTTATATGTAGAACAAAAGAAACTATTTGTAGCAAATCCTGTGGCAGTAAGCAGTTTGCTAGATGAGCAGGCTTCAGGGAGAGATAAACATGCATGTATATGCTAAAAGAATATATTGTTTTAATTAAACATGGCCAAGTGTCTGCTGAGCAAAACATACTCCTTTCCACTGGTTTGGGATTTTTCGTGTTGGTATTAAAAGAATGTTGATGTGAAATCTAGTTTTCTTCAGGTCAGAGCTATAGCCAAAGTTTAACCTCTTCTCTCTTTTCCTGATCTCGAAAAAGTGAGTTATGTGTTTATCACATCACGACTTGATTACTGTAATTCCCTGTACTCAGGAATCAGCCAGTCTTTATTGTCTAGATTGCAGCTCCTTCAAAATGTGGCTGTTAGGAACCTAACAGGAGCATGCAAGTATGATATTCCTCCTACACTTACATCACTTCATTGGCTCCCAGTTCAAGATCCTTCTGGTTATTACTCAAAGGGGATCATGCTTTTGCAGATTTTTGACAGTTTTTAAACTGCTCTATTTGTTATTTTCTTGACTGATGTAGCACTTTGGTCAACTCCTGTTGTTTTAACTGTGCTTATGAAATAAATTGATTGATTGGTTGATTGGTGTGTGCATTTGCACGTGAAAAATGGTTTTAACGCGTAAAAACAAGGGACAAAATACACAGCCCTCATTCTGTGTAAAAAAAACTCACTACAGCGTTCGTCTGAGGCAGAAATAAAGCTTCAGCTGTCTCACTAAGCCAATTCGAGTCAGTCTCTATCAAAGATAGTCCATTTTAAGCAAATTCATCTCTTATGACCACAGTAGTTCCCTGCGGCGGAGGGATACATTTAAATAGTCTCGTGTAAATTCTGATAACAAAACAGACATAATCAATATCACCACCTCTAGTGGTTATCATAGCAGGCCAGTACCCTGGAAGATATCTGAGTCAGTGTCACTGTTACACATCTGACTGCATGAGGAACATTGTCTTACACATTACACTTTAGTTTTGTTAACTGAATAATAACATTATGTATCCTATTTATTTGCACTTACCGTCTTGTCAACTGCTGGTAGCTCGACTGGTGATGGCACAGCTGTTCTGCTTTAGGTCACAACATTTCTACAGTGGAAACGGCTCCACGTCACTCTGTGGGCTTTGCAGACTGTGTTAATGGGTATTAGACACGGCTTGGTCCATTCAGAGTCTCTCAGGTAAACAAGGTAGAACGGTTTTGCCTGTTGCTTGTTTCGTTCACAACACCCTGGATAAATGCTACCAGGGACTTGTTTTAATTCACACAAGGTGAGGTGGGTGGGGGCTGGAGTGTTTCTGAGATGTCACACAGGTGGTCTACAAATAATGCAGTACACAGGAGCAGGTTTGTGTTCCATAAATTGCAAAACAGTGATGCTACGCTCAAAGGAAGACGACTCCTCTTCTTCCTCCTTGAGCTTTTAGCGCGTTGACATCGGAGCAAAAGGACTCGACCCGACACTGTTTGCACCTTTGAAATCAAAAGTACTGCCACCAAGTGTTTGTCTGGCTGTAGCCAATCCCATCTGACACTGGGCAAGAGGAGGAGTCCACCCTGGACAGGTCACCAGTCAAACGCAGGGCTGATATAGACAAACAACCACACACGGGCAATTTCGAACCTAAGATGCATGTCTTTGGACTGTGAGAGGAGAGAACCCAGGCAGGCACAAGGAGAACATGCAGACTCCACACAGAAAGGCACCAGGTCGGCCGTGGTTTGAACCCAGAACCTTGTTACTGTGAAGTGAGAGCACTAACCACTGCTCCGCCATGCCAGCCAATTAATATGGAATTAAAATCTTCCTAAAATCTCTAAGCAGGACCATCACCCACATGAGGTTGTTAGTCAAAATTTCCTTAAAATAAAACAAAAAAAAACTAGCATTTTTGATTTTTTGATAGTATGCACTGAATTCATTTAAAGACTGTTTCAAAGCCCTCCCCACTTTCCCAGGAATATACTGTAATAATTCTGGTAGCGACATACAGTAGCCTACAAAGACATAGTGGGTCTAAACCTTTGAGAAACAGCCTTTGAAACCCCAACTATAGTTTGTCTGTAAGTGCAGATGTAAATGCCCCTCAGGTGCTCAAAACCCCCAAATCCCTGCAGCTCCTGAGCCTTCCTCTATATCCATGAAGTGGATGAGAAAGGTTTAGAGAGGCTCTTGGTAAACCAGCAGGTACATGGAAAAAAGACAGTCACATGACACTGGTTTTATATCATGAATCCTTTAATCATATCCTGAAACAAAACAGACTTTGTGTGCAGTGAAGAAATAGAGTAAATAAATATAGTTTCTCAGAGATACACATTTTGCTTGATGCTTGGGATTTTTTTTTCAGGACCTACATCTGAGCAGGATACAGGCAGGCTGCGATGCTGGACGAACAACCGAAGGGTTTGTCTGGCTAAAAACAACAACAGGAAAAGGAATAAAACACTGCAGCTACAAGAAGAGCGAGAAAAGAAACACAGTCACATCTTCACAAAAAGTAAATGTCTGGTCCCCTAATGCGTCACCTCGGCCTCAGGGATGGTTGTCAGTAATTTGTACTTCTTTTTAAGATGTACGGCCTCCGGGACTTGGTGGTGTGCGCTGTTTGCCTCTTCAGGATGTAGGGAGACTTTCGTTTCAGCAGAGCGTCACCGTCCTCCCCTAAATATTCTACAGAGTCTTGCAGTAGCTGTTAGGGACAGAGGGAGACACGGTAGGAGGCATCAGTGTCAGGAAATGGTAGGAAAACATGTTGTGTTGCCAAGTGGCAGGGTAGTGGGGAGCTGTGTCAGTGTAGCTGTGATTAAAAAAGAAAAGCAAAGAAATATTTAAAAAGCTGCTGTGTAAGGAGGTGAGATTGAAAGCAGGATGATGGAGGGGAGGGAGGAGGGGTGAGAGAGGGGATTTAATGAGATGTGTTTTCAGCACGAGAAGATACGTGGACTCTGTGTGGGTGTGTGAAGTGCATGTTTGCATGTGTATAACTGTACATGTAATTATATGCATGTCAGCCAGGATTTGCTGTTGTTGGCTTTACTGACATATTGTGTGACATATTTGTTTTTGCAAAACTCAATCTTAACAATTAACAGATAGAAGGTTTTCACAATTAACCATTTTACACAATTATCCCTAAATTTTAAGATCTCTGTATTTATTATGTAAATTTGAGTCTGTAGTAAACAGAATTAATGGTACTGTATTTTGTGTATCTTTCTTGTCCACTACATATGAAACAAAAGGTCACTCTAAAATGTACTTTCTACTCCGCTGTCTCTTCCTAGTTACTTTGCATGTATACAGTATTAATGTCTTAGCATTTAGTTTAACCTCATGCAAAAAAAAGGTTTAGAGAAATTTCCTCAACTTGTCAAACAACGTCTAATCATTCAATCTGAGAATATTCCAAACCAAACAACACTGTGATTAATCTCCAGTTTGAGACATAAGCAGTTCAAACCTCTGAATGAGACCACCGATGAGTACTTTGACCTATGACACATGAATACATTTAGTTTTGTCTAAGACTTTAGTTTTTATTTTAAAAGATAATACACAAATATATGGATAGAGCATGTCACGTATAAACCACATACTGTCACGGATAACAGAATAATGTTGACTAAAAGGCATCTAAAGAATTAAGAATTACTGACACACTAACACTCTGTAGCTACACTAACAGTGCAAACATACAACAAAAAACACGTTTTATGGAATGACTAATTTTTCTTTGTGTGTGTGTGTCTCACCCTCTCCTCCCGGCTCTGCAGAGCTCGGCAGATGTACCGCAGGCTGTACAGATCCTCCAGCAGCTGGACGCTCCCATCCATCAGACTGTCCTCCTGCTCCTCGCCGCTCCACGCCTCCTGCCACAGGCTGCTCACCATCCTGCACAGGTTGGTCAGTGACACGCGCCAGTAGGGGGCACTCTGCTTATTCTGTTTCATCTGCAAAGAGGGAACAAGGGGAGAAACGGGAAGCTGGTTCGCCTGAGAAGGACTGGCTTTCAAATTGAGTTCAGGAAGTGATTGGTTTTTCAAATTCAAAACTTGGCAATATTTAGATCCTGGATGTGAGGAGGCGATTTTATCTAAGTTTCGATCAATGTTCGGAACTGAGGTGAAGCAAAAATGGATCTGAGTCTGGACGGAGGACCACAGAGGATACTATGCAAACACAGTTGTTGTGCTGACACCTTATGTGTCGAGCACGGTGACCTTTTTCCCTGTTTTAAACGATATAGACAATAAATATGGATTTTTCTCTTCAGGTTTATGAACTCTATTAAAATTCTGTTTTGTCATAAATGCTTTGCTCAGACCATTCCAATCAGATAACACTGTAGACAGAGTAATAAGTACACATAAGTACAATGTGGTATATCTTATTGTTATGTTTGGCTGTGACTGTGATAGAAATTATGTCACTAAGGAAAATATTAGATAGTAGTTATGACACTGCATTGCTTTATATTATAGGTTTTTTGGTCCATGTCCCAAAACATACAGACTGTGGGGAGACTGATGTCATGTTTTTGGTTTCCACAAAATATGTTTTATATTGTTTCCCCAGTCAGAATCTCACTCGTCATGGATGCTGAAGCTCGTGTTTTGTCTTTTTATTTCAACTAACAACACTGGTTTGAAGTTTTGTCCTTTCATAGCTTAGGTTTTATGCACAGATGGAGTAGATGCAGCCTCGTTTAATGAGCTGTGTACCCACTGAAGTCAAAAAGCTATTTTGGATGTTTTCCACACAACAGTTTAAGGCACTGTGTTGTTGCCATTGCAGCAGTAAAGGCTGCGCTAATTCCCGTTAAGAGGTACTGAAGATACTGCATTTGAGGTTTTCACTTAACATTCTCCATCAGTGCTCACAACGTTGAGCCGGCAGCTAAGATGCAGACTGTTGTGTGCTTTTTCTTAAACACCATACACCCAGAGTGATTTCTCAGTCACATCTAACTCTGCCCCCTTCACATCTAGCTGCAGCCTATTGTATTATAATCTAGTTTGAGTGCTTTAAGAGAGTGAAGGGCCCCGGGGCCCCCTCCTGTGCGTGGGCCAGCATCTCGCACACACTGCCGCCAAGATCTGTGGGTGTTACTGAGAATGACGAAGAGGTTCAGAGGTCTAAGGGAAATTGTTTCTTAAAAGTTACTGTAAATGGCCACAAGCTCACTTTGCTCACATGGTTTATGAGCTGCACAGGAACACAGTCCCCTCTGAGGTTGTGAAGACAGGCACCAAGTCAGATGCAGGTTTTTTGTTTGGCAGGTGGGAGACATACTGTGTAGTAAAAACCGTCGAGACATCCAAAGAACAACCACGGCACTGAACAAACATAAGCACCGACATTTAGAAATAATTCATGAATCAAAAATTTCACTGTTTTTCATTTAGGTTTAAATGAATAAAGTGAAAGAAAAGCCACATGAAGCGTTGCTTCTTTTATTTAGCTTCATCAGGATCTTCTCACCAAACACTTTATCAATAAGGTTAATCAGGATCAATCAGAGGTCTGATATTCTAACACTCCCCACTGGCCCTTTGTTATTAATAAACCGGTTCTGTCTCAGTGGTCAAACTGTCCAGACTAACAAATGGTTGTAGAACCACATAATCATGTTCAACAGAGAAATAAGAGCTGGTGAGGGAATGCACCTCCTGCATCTGATCAGATCAAAAAAAAGAGTGGATATGCAGGCCAATCAGTTAAAAAGTGATCATGTACATCATTGAGATATAAAGCTACAAGTATCTTCTACAACACTGCACTTAGCAGCCTTTCAAGCCTTTAAGTCTGACAAGTTACTATTACAATCATGGCCCTGAGCAGCCTCCGGGCCTCAGCAGCAGTGATTCACATGCTTGATTTGTCACTGTCACGTCTCTGTTCGAGCTCCATGGTTATTTATCAGAGAAGGGAGGAAGATGTGTCACTGTGATGGTGTCTGGTCCGTTTGAATCCTATTAGGCTCGGCCATCCGTCTCCTCGTGCCTCTAGTCTCGCTTTCACCGACTTTATCCCTCAGCTGTGGCGCACAGCACCAAATAAATGTGATATAAAAATCTTACACTTAAAACCGAATAACTTCCCCAGGCTCAGCTTATTTTCTTTTCATCTGAAAGGATATTCCCTTTGGCTGCAGCTACCGGGGTGAGTTGATTATATTGTTTTCTCTCTGCACATTTGAACTGAGTAAGTGAGACTTTCATTTCAAGTCAAAACTAGATCAATCCAAAAGCAAGTTAGACCCCGAGTGACACAAACAAACCCTCTAATAATAAGTTATTGATCTTCCGCTCAGCATGAGCACAACTAAAAGGTGAGCCCGTGGAGCAAGCACGTATCCAGATTGCATGAAAGCACACGTGGGCAGCGCATGTGTGTGGGGTCAGGTGAGAGGGTGTGCGGGGTCACGAGCCGACTGGATGTACTGAAGCCCTGTGGACACCCTGTTTCTGATGTCACAGGTGCAGAAAGAGAGGACTCCATACCTTAGAGGAGAAGAGACTGCTGAGAAGCTCCTCGTCGACCGTTCGCTGCTCCTGGTCAACGTCTGCCAGTTAGAGGAGAAATGAGAACGTAACCTTCCACCAAATCTAATCTGGAGTTAAATCACTTCTGAGTGATTGTTGCAGAAGAAAGGTCAGTTCAATATGGAAGTAGAGAATATTCTTATTCAGCTTGTCTAATGTTTCAACTGTTTCACCGTTTGCAGTTCAGAGGACTTTGCAACATTTGTGTCGTAAATGTAATTGGAGACATTTGCTGGCAGACACCTGTCCAACAGGTAGCACACATTTACATGACAGAACTCGCTGAGGGTCCACAATGCAAATTAGCCCATAAAGCTTTACTAATCCAACATCCAGGATCGGTTTTTAATAATGCCACAAACATTTTTTGCATAAACAGGATTAAAATAAGAAATAAACTTTTTACTTTTTTATTTTTTATATTTTACAGGTTAACTGCTCATTGGTTGATATACTATAGTCTAATTCACCAGATTACAGGATTTAATGTAAAACAAATAAATAATCTTTATTTTCAATCAACAGAAATAATAGATTCTGATGACGGCATTATAACCTAATTTACTGTCCAAATTAGTTTAAAAAAGATTTTCTCCAGGCATAATCAGAATCAGTACGTTGTGTAGAAAATGTATGCTACAGAATTTTAATAAATTGTGTCACCAGAAAAATGAAATGATAGATTTAGGAATAAATCATGTTTGCAGCCCAGTCAGACAACTCAAAGTCAGAAAACCATGATGATAAAAACATATGTTGACAAGTAAATTTCTTATTTTAAAAGCAGAACCATTTCCTTGATTTATAATGTTCTGTTTTAAGAAACTTACTGTGGTGAAACCACATTAGAATGATGCACCTGTTGCATACAGAAAGTTATATGAGAGGCAAATGGCTACACCGTGTGGAAGTGTCAAGGCTTTTTGTCCTATGTTGTTTCTATGAATGAATGATAAATCATAACATGATGCATGCATGAAAAGCCTGTTGTGCTTACCTGTACAAAGTCCACCACATGAGAAACAGAGGAGAAGCATGCATGCCAATTGTGCCTGCATCTTGTTGAGTGTATAAACAGAAAGAGAAAAGGATCCCACACTGAAGAATTCACCTGAGGAAGAATCTAGTCCATAAGGTTAAGGGTCGGACACACACCGCTGCAGAGACTGGACAGGGAAGGTGTAATGATGCTGCTGCTGCCGCTTCCTCTTCTTTTTCTCTCCCAGCTCCAAACAGTGCTTCCCTTTCCTCACAGTTTTCTGGATGGATATGAAGTACAGTGGGCTCCATTCTCTCAGTATATAAGAGCCAGTGTGATGGCAGAGGATCAGCCCCCCCCCCCCTCGCGCCCTGCTCATTCCCCAATAACACAGCCCTCTCCATCCATTCCACCCCTCCCTCCCAACTCTCCTCCTGTTGCTGTGTCATCGTTTCATCAGACGTCACTTTGGCATCACAAGGCAAAAGGTTCTTGCGTCACGGTTTTGCAGATTTGGCTGTTTCATCTGACACACGCACACAGTTTGTTTTGCCCCTGTCTCTCGAGGACAGGGGCCAGAGGTGATGTAGAAGGGTGGGAGTGTGAACAACAGAGAGTTGCTTTTTGTATCACTGTAAGAAGACGCTGCTGCTATATCACCTTTTTTTTCAGACTAAGTCTGTTTTCAAATCAACCTTTAAACTGAGGACACTAAAGATGTAAACCACTTTGAGTCGTAGTTTTTCTTTTAAAATATGTACTAGCTGTTTTGAAACTTCTGACCATGACCTTCATCAGCAGGTGGACCTGGCCTAGTTCTCTGAGACTTGTAGATGTAGACATTTACATTTTTCTGAGCAGGTCAAGGACACAGCTTGTTCAACATTCTTTCTCAAATTTGGAAATAAAAGTTAAGAAAACAATCACACAAGGTTCTTAACTAGCTAAGAGCTTCTGATCATATATCCATAATAATTTTAGCTTCAAGGTTTTCATTCAAAACTACTAGATTCTGAATAAGCAGATTTGCTCTTCACACCATAAGAAAGATTCCTCTTAGCTCCAGTGACATGGTATGCAAGTAATTAAAAATAAAAGCACGACAAAGTCATCCATTCTATTCTGATGTGATCTCTGACATATTTGTTAATCCAGCAGCTATTGTGTTCTTACACAAATATCAAAATAAAACAAATACAAATGTGTTTAATACCTTACGATGGGGTTCCACAGGGATGTGTTTAAGATCCTCTCCTCTTACATGATTTAGGGCTCACCCTAAAACAAACAAGGGACAATAATTCAGTCTTTCAGTCAGACACGATTCAGTCACTTCACTCTTTATGAAATGACAAGCAACATATTTAACTAACTGGATTTCATCATTTAGGTGTTGTAGTTATAAGCACCTGTGATTTGTGTTGCTTACCAAACACAAAACAGTACCTGGCATCTGAACCTTGGATCCTTCACTTAACAATATAAAAAGGTGAAAAACACTGCATATATTACGTGGTACACCTAAATAAAATCCTCTTTGATTTAAATATACAGCAGCCCAAAAGTATAGAGGATTTAATATAAAGAAAAGGTGTTTTACTTTTCTTCTGCATGTGCAGAACGGTACAGTATGAAATGACCAACTATATTTAATATGGAGAAGTTCAACCTGTCGTATTGTCTGACTTGCTTCGCGTGCTGACCCTTCTCGTTGCCCCCCTCTCAGTGAAGGGGGCAGAGTTTCACCACTAAATCTCAGCAGCCTTTGGTCTAAGAGACGCCTCCTCCGCTTTTCGGATGGGGCGGTCAGAGTTGCAGTCGGGACACCCTCAACTTTTTTGAAACTCTCCGCAAACTGTCCGACGTACTGCCATGCACGGATTGTAACGCACTCTGGATTGTTGCTCGGTGTCCTCCCCGCTCCCGAGTCATGGCTCCGTTTGGCAAAAACTTCCTGAAAGCTCGACTGAAAAACAGGTAATTTGATTAGTGTGAGGTTTCTTGACGGGAAATCAGTTATGTGCGTGCGTGTGTGTGTGTGTGTGTGTGTGTGTTCTCAAGTTCGGAGAGCTCTCCGCTGTGAACCATTGAGGAGGGAACCATTGAGCAGTGCCGTGCGCATCGGGTAAATTGTTTATGCAGTTTGTGTTGCATCCTTTGACCAGTCAGATTAGATGGATACTGCAGGCTGCTCGTCGTGGTGATACCTTGGACCATAAAAACGTACTGTAGCGTCAGACAAACCCATCCTTAAATACCACTAACAACCAGGGGGACACAGTATAAAGGAACATTAAGTTATAGGAGCATTGCTGATGAACAGGTACAGCTGCCATATGTGCATCTGGAGAAGGGAAAGGGATGTAACGTTTAACACTTGGCAACCTTTTAAATCCATGTAGCTATATGTCCTGTCAACACCTGTACTGTACAGTTTGCTTCAGCACTTTCCATAAGTGATAGGTCCCAGTCTCAGCTTATG
>NW_018127899.1:1276102-1295092 GCF_001952655.1 Monopterus albus | reverse complement strand
CCACCCCCCCTCCCAGGTTTTTGTTGTGAACATTTCTTTTTTTAGAGTCTCCAGGACATGATCTAATCCCTCACAGGGAGCATGCAGGATTCATGTTGACAAGACCAGGATCAGGAAGGTTTTAATTTTGGATAAAAACACATTTTTTAGCTTTACTCATTAAGGCTTTTATTTACCACCAAACTGAATAGAAAGGGGTTAGGATTAAGGTCAGGAACAAAACCTCAGTGACCGTGGCACCAGCAGCAGAATGGATGCATTTTCACATCACCCAGAGCTGACTCTGACTTTGACTGAAACTGTCTCCAGTGGATGTTTTATTTGTTTATTTTTCATGTTGCGTACTAATTACAATTGCAGCACCTATAATTAACTCAAGTATTTAGATCTGTAGATGTGTCAGACTTATGCTTCCAGAGCCTGGCTTTTACTCGAGCTGAGACACAGAGCTGGAGGTTTGCCAGAAAATGACTAGATGAAGGTGATGTGCAGCTGCAGTTGCTTGAAACCAAAATTTTCACAAACTTTTATTGTAAAACTTAAATGTGATGATGATTACACCTAACAACTCTTTACCACCAAAGTGCGTCATCAGGGAGTCCTGTGTGTCAAGCTGCTGTCTTATAATGAAACAGCACATATACAGGCCTAAAGGGATTCAAATGAAATGGTTGCCAGCCACCGATATAAGTGACCAAAGCAATGTAGTGACCTATTCCACTTAATCTTGCACTTAGCCACAATTGCAGCGTGATAGCATTGTGCACAGGATCACTTAGCTGCTCAAATGGTTTTGTTAACACAAATTAGGAGGCCACACTAAATGGCAAAAAAAGCATTTGCTTTGAAAGAGATCAAGCCATTTATTGTCACTGAGCAAGAGCTTATGTGGCGATTTGCTGACCTGCTGGTGGGAGAAAAAGAAGAGGGATGGGTGGTTTCACAGAGGGCAGAGAAGGGAAGGGGTGTGTTGTGTCTCTGCTCACAGATGCCTATCAGAGAGGGAGGGAGTCATCCCAAAGATCAACATATCTGGATCGAAAAGTGCTGTTATTTCCTTGTCAGTTCCTAATCCTCTTTCAGATAAGAGTGAGAGGAAGCATCTCCTGTCCAGCAGCGGCACTTCGACCCCTATATTCTTTGTGTGATGGTCGTGAACTGAAAACAGAGCTACTTTAATCAGTTCAGGAAACGGTAATGTAAAGATTTCTAATCTTAGACTGTGATGTATCACACCCGACAGCAGACAGTCCCATTTCCTTCAGCCTATTTTAAAGGGTTACTTGGTGGTATTTAGTCTTGCATAGTTTTCATAAGAAGGTATTTCTTTAGTAGAAAGTAGTTCCAGGTCTGTGGATTATCCAGAGTAACACATTAGGTGAATCCCAGTTCCACTATTTGTATCACTTGCATCTTTTCCTTGTGTCTTAGTCCCGCCCACATAAGACACAAAGATAAACTGCAAGGAGAGAGGAATGAGGAACCACAGTGTAATTGATACAGCCTCCTGGCTCCTCAGAGCAGAAATAAGAGTTTTGGGGTGGTCATCATGGCAGACCATAACGACTTTCTTGGATCAATAAAATAAGGAAACTGAGATTTACCTGTGGATTCTAGAGCAAGATGTTGCTGCTAAATGTTTGCCAGTTGATGCAACACTTTGTGAACAAGAAATATGAAATGACTGAAATCTGGTGGATACCTATGATGCCCGGAAGCTGAATGTAGTTATAGCGAATAGTAATGTATCAGCAGCTGTTGGATGTCCTCATGAAATTTGTTGCAGTCAGATGTTAATGTCCCCTTCATGATGAAATGTGACAACTTGAGTAATTTCTTAACTTTTCACTATCAGAACTGCAAAACTAAAGATTTTTCCTTCACCAGCTTAAACTTTACTTTATGATACATTAAGTGGAGACTCTCCTCCTTCCAATAAACAACCCGGCCATAGTTATTATTAAACAACATCTAGTGGTTCCAGGTTCGAGCCCTGGCCAACTTAGGGCCTTTCTATGTGGAGTCTGCATGTTCTCCCTGTGCCTGTGTGGGTTCCCTCCTGGTGCTCTGGCTTCCTCCCACAATCCAAAGACATGCAGCTTAGGTTGACTGGAGACTCTAAACTGCCCGTAGGAGTGAGTGTGTATGGTTGTCTGTCTATAAGTGTCAGCCCTGTGATAGACCGGCGACCTGTCCAGGGTGGACCCCACCTCTCGCCCAGTGTCAGCTGGGATTGGCTCTGACCCCTGTGACCCTGTTGAGGATAAGAGGCATAGATAATAGATGGATGATCAAACCTTCTAATAGAGTTCCAATGATTTACAGTAGCCTTTGTCAACAAACAGTGCTCTTATCTTATCTGATTTCAAGTACAGACAAGCTCTTTTTCAGTTGTAAGAGCAATCCTATAAATTTTATAACCACCACATAATAGGAAATATTCATTCCACACCTGACAGCAGTGGCCACATTATATATTTGGTGATATGCTATCACAGTCAGTGGAGTAAGAAGCACTCAGATTGTTTACTTAAGCAAAAGCAGCAATATCATAGTGTAGAAATACTCTGTTACAAGTAAAAGGCATGCATTCAAAATTAAGTACAAAAGTATTAGCAGGAAATACAGTATATTTAAAGTACCAAAAGTACTCATTATGCAAAATGGCACAGTTTATATTGATATACATCATATTCCCTCTAAACTGCCCGTAGGAGTGAGTGTGTATGGTTGTCTGTCTATAAGTGTCAGCCCTGTGATAGACCGGCGACCTGTCCAGGGTGGACCCCACCTCTCGCCCAGTGTCAGCTGGGATTGGCTCTGACCCCTGTGACCCTGTTGAGGATAAGAGGCATAGATAATAGATGGATGATCAAACCTTCTAATAGAGTTCCAATGATTTACAGTAGCCTTTGTCAACAAACAGTGCTCTTATCTTATCTGATTTCAAGTACAGACAAGCTCTTTTTCAGTTGTAAGAGCAATCCTATAAATTTTATAACCACCACATAATAGGAAATATTCATTCCACACCTGACAGCAGTGGCCACATTATATATTTGGTGATATGCTATCACAGTCAGTGGAGTAAGAAGCACTCAGATTGTTTACTTAAGCAAAAGCAGCAATATCATAGTGTAGAAATACTCTGTTACAAGTAAAAGGCATGCATTCAAAATTAAGTACAAAAGTATTAGCAGGAAATACAGTATATTTAAAGTACCAAAAGTACTCATTATGCAAAATGGCACAGTTTATATTGATATACATCATATTCCATTATAATTACTGATGTTTTATTGTGTAAATCAGGTTGAATGTTGCAATTAATAAAGGCAGAACTAATTTTAACTATATAATATGCTTATAATTTGAATTACTGCTGGTTGGGTTGTGGATTTTATACCAAGGATTAGTAAATCTTGTGATTATATTGTATTTTGTTTTATTAACCTCTTTCTGAAAACTGGTAACTAGTTACCACAGAAATGTAAAAAGTACAAAGTACATAATTTTTCTCTGAAATGTAGTGTTGAAGCATGAAGTGCATGAAGTACTTAAATACTCAAGTAAACTGCAGATACCTCAAAGTTGTGCTTAAGTACACTACTTGAGTAAATGTACTTGGTTACTTTCCACTTCTGATCACAGCTTTGTTCCTGTCGGAAATATGTGCATCACTACTGGTCGGAAAACGTGCTGAGACTGAACAGTGCGGTTCTGTCATTTGTTATGACTTGCTCAAACCAACAGCATGTGCTCTGTGGCAGCCTGTAGCTTGACACCAGAAGGAATTGTTAACGTCTGCAAGGTTGTCATTATGAGGATTACAATGAAAGCGAGCCATGCCAGCACAGTGCAGCTGTAACGTCCACTCAGAAACTTGTATTTAAATTCATATCACTTGAAATGCCTCTGATGTGTCACTGAGTTCAAGCTGAGGTCACGCAAACCTGCTCACGTTTCCTGGGTTCAGTCGAGTGTGAAGTGTTGAGGTCTAACCCATCCTTTATTATGCACTGCACTGCATCCACCCTTGCTGTGGCATGAACTTTACAATTTATTGTTTCTATAGATCATCATACACCCTACTTCCACTGACACCTTTCCACTCTGAAATTTGGAGTTCATCACAATATCAGTGTCAGCTTTGGCATTTATCACCCAAAGGTGTGACCTATGAGGGCAGCCTCATTTGTTGCGTCTGGAGCTGCATCTTAATCCCCAGCTATGAATATCAATGGCAGCCGAAGTGACAGCCCTTATGAATGCATTTGCTGCGATGCAATCTGCCCAATGGTGCATGCAGGATTTGTGTGTGCTCTGGCAGGGAGCTGACAAGAAGCTTTTCAGGTTGTGGCACTCCCACAGCCTGATACCACCAGACTCGCCAAAATGTTTGTCTTCAGAAGATAATCATATTGTTCCCTCCTGCTGTTTTCATGAGGTTCCAGGAATACAGTTTGTAGTCCTGAGGAATTTGACTTCCGGCCTAAATTAGTGTATAGATAAGCTAATTAACCTGTGATCACACAATATCATGAAAGACGTGGATAAAATATTAAAATAGGAATGACATCACATCTAGCCACTTGGCTGACTTGTACTCCATTGAAAATGTATTTAATTACTGACTTGATATCTGTTTGCAATGCGGCTCAGCCTCACAGTGTTTACATATATGACAGAAGCTTCCTTTTAAAGCACTGCGAGCCATCAGTTGCTAAATGTGTTTAATGCTCCCACAGTCATAGATTTGTCAACACTTTCTGTACATTAGAGTGGCACTCAAAGTAGACCACAGTGTATGGACTCCATCTTCGCCCTTCCTCCCTCTGTCCAGTGAACTGTGGTGGCAGGATGTTGTCTGAGGGCTGGTGATTGTGGCACAGGACAAATACAGGTGTTTCCCTGGTGTGCTATACTCTTTTCCTGCACAGCTGGAGGGTGTCACCATTTCTAAAATACCCAATTGTCTTTAGAGCATGTTTATTCATCTGTATGTTCAGATATGACCACAAACAGGCAGGACAGTGGGAGATGTTTGTACTTTAGGGGATAGTTACAGATGTTCACTACAGCTATGCTGTACTGATCATGGTCCTGCTCGTCTTCAAGGGTTTCAGCAACCATTAGCCAGCCTATGCAGCCTACATATCACATTCCTTAGGCCTTACTGACTCACAGTTTACCTAGTTTTTATGATGTGTACTGTCAACCTGCATAGTCAGTAAACAATGATGCAGCATTTACTGTAAGCTCTCCTCTCTGAGTTATACTTAGTATCTCATTTGTGCTAGCGGGCCAGAGGGCACAATCTGTGTCTTCTTCAGAAGATGTGTATTTCTGTCCATCCTCCCTTCTGATAATCGGTGGATAATGTGGGCTGCAGTCAACTAAGGTCATTTCCACAGATAAAGGCACAGCAGCTACAAGATGAGGGTTCAGATCTGAAGCCATCACTGTTCCAAGACTAAGAACATTTGACCGCCTGGCTGAATTGTATGTGATTTTAATTAATAAATCATTAAGGGTGATGTCTACTTGCCTTTGAATTCATCACACTCTTCTTTTTAAACTGAAATTGAAACTGAAACAAACAGAGCAAAACACTTTTTAAAAACGTATTTCATAAACACCATTTTTGCCTTACAGTTTCTGTCCATTCACATCAGATAGTGTGAAGACGTCTCTTGCTGTGCTACAGCTAAACTCCCTCAGTGACATCAGCAGAGTTTGGCATTTGGCAAGTTTGTGAACTTACTATAGGTGAATCTTGACATTAACCACAAGCACAGTTTTCTGAGTGATTACTCTTAACAGTTTAATGAAATATCACCTGTGCAAAACCACAGACCAACATTATGGTCTGCAGTTCAGAGGTGGACGAGGAGCTCTTGGTGATATTATATGGATGATCTTTCTCTGGTTCCTTTGAGACTGAACTGTCTGTAATTGCAGAAACTCAGTCGGCTACAGTACAACAGAGGTAACCCGATTAATCCAAAGAAATGATGATATTTCATAGAAATAATGACATGATATCTCTTTTTTATCTTGAAATCAAACTGAAATGTCTGCCAGTGTGATCTACTCATTTGATTACTGGTTCGCTGGAGGTCTGCACTGCCCGTCATTTAATGACTGGATATTAGGTTCTGCATATTACCGTTGGTCCATTAAGCATACAAAAAATGGACATCTTCAGCTCAGCAGAGGTAACATTTTGAACAAGTTTTATGGTTGGGAAGAAAAGGTAGTGAGGGCCTTGGGGATAACTCAGAACTGAACTGCTAAGTGATCATTTCTGATGAGTAATAGTCTAACAGAATCAAGCCAGGGAGCAGAATCTGAGCGAATGGAGTTTCCTGCTCACTGACCTAATGGAAAACCATCAAACTAGGATCTGTTAAAGAAACTACTACTAGTTAGAATAGTAAAAGAACTTCTAAAGCATGAGTGCAAGAGTATCTGGGTGTCTTACACTACTCCAGGTTGCAACTCTGTAAATTCTCCTGTAAGAAAGATTGTTTTGTACACAGTTCACTCAATGTTAACATCACTGAAGTGCTTGAATAAACTAACACACAGTGTGCAGTAAGCCAGTGAGGTGGAATAAGATGATTTTAACGCTCTTAAAGTCCCCATACACAACCTTAAAGATATTTGATGTGGAAATAGGGGGAAAACAAATGCTTCAATCCAAAGCCACAATTCTAAGCTTTGCTTTCTCTCTTCCATAGGACAAAAGACGCTGAGCCTGTGGTAGGAAAGGAGATTCAGGTCACTGTCTGCAACGAGGAGAAGGCTGTCTGTGGCGTAACAAAGCACACAACATGTGCAGATATGATTCAGGCATTACTTGAGGATCACAAGTTAATCCCAGAGAGCAAGCGACTCCTGCACGGGGAGGCCAAAGACTTCTGTCTTGTCGAGAGGTGGAAGGGTTTTGAGAGAGCTTTGCCTCCTCTCACCAGAATCCTGAGGCTCTGGTATGCTTGGGGTGACCAACGACCCTTCATACAGTTTATTCTTGTCAAAACCAGTGATTTTGTGCCTCAACCTGCCAAGAAGGTTGTAAAGTCCAAGGGAGCAAAGCCAAAGCGATGGGAGCACGGTTCTCAGTACCCCCAGTCTCTCCCTCCAGAAATGCAAAAGCGCATCGTGAAGAAAGCTTTCCGGAAGCTAGAGAAGCTTCACAAGGAGATCAAGAGCTCCCCGGGCGCTGAGGAGATTGACCGGATGGTGAAGCTCATTCTCAACCAGGATCACACCATCCGGGAGCAGATCCAGCGAATGAGGGAGTTGGATTTGGAGATTGAGCAGTTTGAGCTGCAGGTGCAGAGAGGAGCAGAGTCTGAGAGTTCACTGACTCAGGCTCATGCTCAGTGTTTAGAGGAGCACAGCGAGGAGCAGCTGCATGAGTTTCTGTACACCAGCGCTGGAGTCGAACAGCTGGAGCTGCAGGTTCAGAGGCACCAGGAGCTCATCCTCCAACTGTCCCGAGATATCGATGCAGAGCTGAGGAGGGCTAGTTCCCCTCTCAACCAAGATGAGGACAGTGAACAGGAAGGAGCAGCGGCTGCTTCCTGGACTCCCTCTGAGGCAGACGACCCAATCTACTCTGCTGAACTTGAGAGGCTGCAAGATGAACTGAAACTCAGCCTCGTCACTGGCATGTCCCTTCATAACCAAGCTGCAGAAGTAGACAAGCAGCTGAAGTGCTTTGACACTACACTGGTGTCCAAGGACCAGGAGTGCTGGCAGCTGGCTGCACAGCTGAGTTCACTGCAAATCGGGGACAGCACAGAGGAGAAGTCTGGTCCTCCTGTCCCTCTGGAAAGCGAGACCCAATGCAGCGTCTTGCAGACAGTGAAACTCAAACACAGTCTAGATGTCACAGACACAGACTCAGACACTGGGATTAGCTCCACACACAGTCAAGACTCCCTGTCACCGTGTCTTGACTTCCCTCCGCCGCTGGACACGGACGTTTAAACAACCCAGCTGACCCTGCACTTAAATGTTCTGTATACACTAGCTCCAGTTTGTGTTATCATTACATTTGAGTCATTGAAATAAGCATCTGTTTATTTGAAAGATAAATCCAGGAAATGTTTTATATACCCAAAAGATCATTTAAATTGGTGCTAGAACAATTTGCAAACTTTCTTTTTTGTATGGTGTGAATCTCTTTGGGTTTGTGGCTGCTGGTCAACAAAACAACCAATTAGAGAACCAGTTAGAGTCACCTCAAGCAGTGACAAACTGTAATGGGTATATTTCTAACATATAAGGGAAAAACTGAATAATCATTAAAATAAGCAAATATTCTACAAAAAAAAACACTGCTGACTTGCCATTTATTAAAGTTGCATTGAATTAATTACCTTAACGAAAACAGAGGTGGTAGCTGGAAGTGAAAATACCTCAGCTCGATTTAAATGACGTAAACCAAAATGAACATTCTGTTATCAGGTATATTTATCCACACAGGTTTGTATTCTAAAAATATCTTCAAGAAACAGCTGTATCTGCTGTTAAACAACATTATTAGGTTTGTGAAAGGCAAACAGATGCTTAGGACTGAACCTCAAATGGAATGACAACACATTCAAGGCACAAACTGGACCTATGTGCTTTCTATTATTGATTACGGCCACGAGATCGGCAGCTTTTAAGTGGATATTTTCCTCCTAACAAAATAGCAAAGACTATTTCCTGGTGAAAAACACAGCTAAAAGAAAAGGCCGGTCATTTTCCATATTAATATTATTTTCAACACTCCCCATACAGAGACTAAAAACGACAATGATTTGCCTCTACACTAACCACAAGTAGAGGTAACTCATTGGTGGTTTTAGCCTCTGTATGGGGAGTGTTGAAAATAATATTAATATAAAAAATGACTGGCCTTATCCTTCGAGATCTGCCAGGATTTAATTTCTGTCACAGGCCTGTTGTGTTAGAAAATGATGAATGTATGTTTATTTGTGTTTCTTAAAGTTCTCAAGCTATCTATGAAGCAGCACTTCTTTGCATACACTTAAATCTGTTAACAGTGTTTTATATTAAAACAAATATCTGTTTTGGATGTAGAATGTTGATAATATATCCTAACATTTCTCTTTACTACACTGTAAATACACTGTAATGAATTTTTAAATAATTTGATAAAGCCACTGAGGAAAAAAACTATTTATCATGTAATTGTGTTCTACAAATGAGATTTTATCATGACTATTTCCCCTCTGAGGCAGTAATCTCTGTCTGCCACTGATCAGATTACACACATCATACTCGGGTTCAAAATATCTGGACCATATCTGTGTAAACCATGTTTAACGTACAAAATGATAAAGTCAAATGTACATTTCAGCTTCATAATAAACACTAACACTGCTCCTGAGATTGATGGTGTCATTATTCCCTTCATGTTGTTCAATATGTCGTAGCAACAGTGTAGCTCTTCCCGAATGTGTTAATACTGAAACCAAAAGGAAAAACTGCTTAAGGTGCCAAATGCAGAGAATGGAGTTTTATAGATTCCTGAAAGCTTTGATTCACCAGAAGAAACAGTTCGCTCAGTCACCGCACCATATAATCAGTCAGGATGGTCGCTAGGCAAGCACAAACAACAGCGAGCACTCTCCTCTTGTCAAGGCACTGCTGACAGACTCCCACTTTGTACTGGGCGCAGAGCGGGGCTGGCTGCTGGAAAAGCAGAGGATATCTATTTCACACACTAATTGCTCAACCTCCTCCCCCGTTCACTGCTTCGAGCCACTAACTCCACCAAGCATGAAAGGCCAAGAGATCTTACAATGTGACCAATGCTGTGCCTCACACTTGTTGGAGGAACGGGTTTGTTATGGTACTTGTAACATGTCCTCTCTCAGCAACAGGGCAGCCTTGGGATCCAGTGCTAGCATGGAACCCAAGGACACTTCATGGAATTTAAATTCTAATGCGAATCAGACCTGTCTTGAGTATGGTGTGCTTCACCTCATTATTTTTTTTGAAAGACATGTCGAGGCAGCTGGTGTTCTCAAATGGCAGTACATAATGAAATGAACAGATTTTGGTTCTGGCTTTTCAGTGGGAAAGACCTCCCTGTTCTCCTCCTCATACTAGTTCCTGTTAATGCAGCTGAGGCACCAAAGAAGCTCAACAAAGCACAGGGTATAAATTTCCAAGTCTTGTCAGATTGTAAGAGCCCTGGGAATGTGTTTAAGCTAAAACTGAACAATAAAGCTCCCCACCATTCAATGGAACAGTCTGACCCTTTACATGAAAAACTCTGACCCAAAATGAAAGCACAGCCTTTGCAAAGCAATGTAACTTCACCTCCTAGTTTCAGGGAGGCTGCAGGCTCAGGTGATGTTTACCTCTCCTGCAAATCAACAATTCAAAGACTTGCCAGCTCACAAGTGTGTTTGCCAAAAACAATAATTACCTGGACCACAATAACTATTAGGTTGACTGCAAAGCTGTCTTTGCTCAGCCCTCCGAGTTACGGCAACTGGCCAGTTTGTGTAAACCATAATTTGTTATCAGCTGTGGTTCCAGTACTAAGGATGAAAAGCTGACATTTCAAACAGCACTTGCCTGTACCCAGAAACATATTTTAAAATATGGTTGACTTAACACATATCGTTCATTTCAGAGAGATTGATTAATTTATCTCTATGCTGTTTCATGTTATTTTCTCAACCTTTACTGTAGCCTTGTAGCTTTTTGTACAGACATTTGAGGGAAGCACTGAGACAAGAGTCTGGAAGGTTCCTGCACATGCAAACTGCTGTGGTTATAATGTGTTAATCTATTTGTGCACCTTTCCGCAACTACTGCATTTCAAAATTCTAGTTATTAGCTTGTCAGCACTGAAAAAAAGAAAATATTTTGTCCTAACCTTATAATGTCTTTAAACAAATGGCACAGAATAAAGGAACCAGTTGGTTTAAAGATGTAATTAGCTATAATTAAAGCTACCAATGAATGCCATTTTTATCTCCTTATTTATGGTTATATTTATAGTTAAAAGGCTCTGGAAGGCAATTGAGTAAAGAAAGAATTTGCTTCACTTTCCCCCAGCAGGCACTTCTCTCAGATGGAAAAAAAAACACTTAATACATGAGATTAAATTGCCAACAAGTATATTTGGCTCTGAATTTTGATTAGTGTAAATACAAGGCTCATCCAACCACATTCAAAAGTCTCACAAGCAATTTGCGAGCTCAGATTGGTGAAGACAGTTCCATTACCTGATCCAAACTATTTCATTTTAATACCCAAACTGAATTATCCATCAGCACTACTAATGAAACACATGTAGGCTACATACAAGCTGAATGACAGTCTCATAAAAATGTTTGAGACTTGTGGATGATGGTGAAAATGGAAATTAGCAATCATTTGCTGAATTCTAAACTGTCACCATGAGACCCATGGTTTGTTTGTAGATGATGACTTTTTGTGGCTAACCCAGAAGTTGGCATCACACTGGTTCCTTTGACAAAAACCCAGTTTTTCCATTGGCATTTTGATTATTGCAGAAAATACGCTCTGTGTCCAACAACTCTTTGACACTTACACATTTTGTTTTGTGATAGTCTTCACAGGTGATTTTTGAAACCCAAATATGATCGCCAGAAGTAAAGAGCTATTGGTAGGCTACAAACAAACTGTCCCATAACTTCTGTCACCACCTTGACTTTCAAGTTGAGTAAGCGCGCTTACCTCTTCCACAAAATCCTTTCCTCTTAGCGTGAACTGATCTAAATGTCAGTTAGAATGATTTGCAAGTTGCACGTTCCCACAACACACCCAACAGTCAATGCAGTTGGAGTTTTAAAAAAAATTAACTTTTCTACTTCTTGTTGACACTAAATGCATCTAATCTGTTGTGTTCAATCATGTTTACATGGCCCTGCAATAGTCAAATCAACCAATCTCAGTCACACTGGGCTTAAGATGGGCAAGTCGGAACTAGTAAAAGTTGTCCAAGGGCCTTGGGCTTCATTGCCTCAACCAAAGCACATTTAGAGTGCCATCCCATCCAAAAGCCATGAGTCATGTTATAAAGAGCCTGAGGAGCAATAAACTGTCCCTGGTGCCAGTGAAGGAACGAGAGAGCAAACAGGGAATAGTGAGAGTGGGTGTGTGTGTGTCAGAGATGGTGGGAAACCTCCTGGCTGCTGCTCTAGAGCACGTGTGGTCGGTATTATTGTACACAAGGTGTTCACCAATTCAAATTAAATTCAGAATCAAAATTGTTTTCTGTGCAAACACAAACTTCAAATGCAGCTCTTTAATCCTAGTACCACTTCTCTCCCTGCCAGCCCCAGTAAACACATTTTATTTTTGGCATGGATGTTAAATTTCCTCTTTATTAGTGCTGCTGTCCTGGATGAGGCTGCTTGCTTTTCTACAGGTGCAGTCTGATGTTGCTCACACAGCCTCTCATTACAAGTAGGTGGAGACGCTGGTCGCTGCTCAGACAGACAGACGGCAAAGATGATCACAGTCTGTTCATGTACGAAACAAAGCAAGCTACTTCTGCACAGACTGGTTTGTTTTATAATGTTTGTCCTGCAAGAACCTGGTTAGGTTTGCTATTCCTGTACTGTATCAGCTCTAACACATTTAACTGAATAGTTCTTATTAGTTCAGAATGGTTCAAATTAGAACATCTACTAAATTAGAACATTTGTGACATACTGTAACATTCAGGAAGTGGAGGAAAGAAACTGCTACATGCCTATAGGTCACACATGTAACCTGCTGTATAAATAACTTAAGAGCAACTTCGCCATAAAAGTGCTGTGAGCATTGCTTGTCTTGAGCGTAGCAACTCCAAGATATTTCTCTCTTAGCACCTCTTAAGATTAAGGAGACTTTGAACAGAGTTCTCACTCAGAGGTTTGAAGCAGCAGACTATTAGATCTGCTGTACCTTTGATGCTCGGCAAGAGGCTCTCTTGTTTCCTGTCCAATGTTGACACTAGTTGACAGCGCTAATCTGGAGACACTTCCCCTCCAGAGCTGGCACTTTAAAGACCCTGGCCACTTTGTGAGATTAATATGATTTGGGGTAATTTCCTGAAAAATATCCTGTCATTGTTGTAAACACGCCCAAGAAACATGCACACAGAGCGTCATACTGCAGAAACCTTTGTGCACAAAACACACACACACACACAGGCATATGTCTATTGCATGCACAAACAAACAGAAACAACACAAACCACTTTAACAGTCTGCAACCCACAGCCACTGTGGCCTTCACCACTTGTTGCCATAGTAACTGAAAGCACGCTCAGCTCCTTGGCAGTTGTCCCCATCTGTTTTTTAAAAGGTGCAAAAGTCCCCATTCACCCTATTCTGATATCCCATAATACCTTGTGCCCACACAGGTTCTGGTGTAGAGAGTATAACAGACATCTATGAGAAAATAGCAACACCACATCTTGTTGGGCATAAAATTAAATACAGGGGAAATTTCTGTAGTGCTCCAGGTTGTACAAATGAATCTGGGAAAGATGAGGCTCAGAATATTAAATGCTCATATTACATGGATCCATTTTCATTTGCTTATCTGAGATTGGGTCACGGTGGCAACACGTTCAGCAAGGCAGTCCAGACGTCCCTGTTCCCAGCAATGTCTTCCTGCTCCTCTGGCGGGATTCTGAAGCGTTCCCAGGCCAGATGAGATACATAATCTCTCCAGCGTATTCTGGGTCTGCCTCAGGGTCTCCTACCAGTCAGACGTTCCCAGAAAACCTCCAAAGGGCAGCGCTCTGGAGGCATCCTGATAAGATACCCAAAAAAACTTCAACTGGCTCCTTTTGATGTGAAGGAGCAGCGGTTCTAGTCTGAGTCCCAAAACCCAAAACGCCTCAAAGCTTGAATGAAGGCAACCCCCCAAGCAGCCTGACATCTCCCAAATGACCAGGCAGAATCTGTTCTAACCATTTTTAGGGAAATAAAGTCTTTGTGATAATAATGCATATGTACAGAAATAACATTTTAAACACTGAGATAAGTTATGATCAGTGAAATAGATACAAATTGTCCGAGTGTATAGCATGAAAATCAAGGCTCTGTGTTAACTGTCATATATAGTGCGACATGCTGTAGTCAAGCAACATACTGTATGTCGAGTGTAAAATAATAGTGACTCCTTTGTTCTATCAAGATCCTAATAGTTTAATAGAAGACATTTCATTTCAATAAAAAACTAACATTGGTCGGTTTTGCTATTCTGCAAACTAATATTAACAGGGCAGAATTCTTTGAGGTGTTTTGCTGAGAGCTTGCTGATGAGTTTATGTTCATAGAGCAGCATTTTCATCCTGTATCAAAAGGTAAAATAAGTCAATCTAAGCCAAGAGTCCTTGGAGTTCAGTCTTGAATGTCTTTAACCACTGATAATAACAGTGTTCGTCATATGATAATATCCAAGCCTGATATCATCACATGCACTCCAAGCAGAAACTGTCAAGTGCGTGTGTTTTTGGGATTGGAACCTCTCGAATGGAAAAAGCTCTGAGGCCTGGTTTCCTGTTACATTCAGCTGATGTTTCTTCATGCTCCCACCTGTCAAGCTTCAGTTCAATTTTTTAGGCCTGCTTATCATAAAAATGCAATATTTTCTAAAGTGAACTTTTCAGAAATGAGATGTGTCAGAATCTATCTTATCTTTATTTCAATAAATAGTCAAGTCCAGGCAATCTGTTTTGTTTTGCAGACTCTGCGTTTCTGTCTCTTTGTCATTATAACCACAGATGCTGCACTGGATTAACAACAGAGATAGAGGCTGTGTTGACTCAGAGACAAAGAGCTGCATTCCTCTGGCTCTAGACATATGACAGAGCATGGCCTGGCAGGGCTGGGCTCTGTTTCCAGTGCATTCGTGGGCAGTGGCTTCCTGATGCTTCCTGTCTAAAAGGGCTTTTGTAGCAGTTTCAGCCTTGTGGGAGGGACGTGAATGATACCAAACAAGTTACCTACAGACCTAAGTATTTGCACACAGTCATTTTATTAATGTTTTTAGGCATTACAATAAAAAAAAACACAAAACAAAATAAAGAATCATTCATCAGTGGTTACAGAAACAGTTTCAACATTTGTACATCATTAAAAGTTTAAGACCACTAAAATGTCCAGTGGATCTAAAAAAGTCCATGATAATATGTTGAAGATCTTTACCCTTTGACTTCCTGATCTACGCCCTCTGTCTCCCTAGCTGGTGTTCCATATCAGCTGAAATGATTCTTTCAGGGCGATTGGCAGTAGCTACAAATTTACTGTATTTGGTCATGGAGGAAATGGAACAGTGTAAAATCCCCTACAATCATCTATTTCAGTCAGGAATTTCCTGCAACAGACTGGTGGCATTCTTTGATACAATGGGCTGAAATGTACATTACCTTAGAACAAGAGGGAATTAAAAAGCTCAGAAGAAAAAAGTAGTTCACCTTTGAAAATCCAAAAAAGAGCGGATGAGAGATAAGCAGCTCAGGGTGGAGGCTGAGCCAAAATCAGTAGAACAAGCGGGGACATTTAAGAAGAAGAAGAAGAATGTTTATTATTATTATTGCTTGGTGACAACAATAAAATTACATTTAGCAACCCTCTCATACATTGGCAAAATACCAGAATTACAAAATGATAACACACAATAAATAACACTACATAAAACCCTATATAAGACATGTAGCTGCTGTCCAGGTTTACAAATACCTACTGAGGTTCTATCAAATTTACTGTAGTGACTTTACCTGCAGCAACTTCAAGACACTTTTATATTAGCACCACCTTGTTCTGGAAAACTAAACCTACAGCCATGTTGTAGTCAGTGTCTTCAGCTAAATGTTAACATCAACATTAGTGCTAAACAGACAGCACAGGCTAATGGGAATGTCTTTAGTTCATGGTCATATACTGAAGGATTGGACATATTAGACTGACATTGACATCTATAAAGTGCACATCATTAGCATGGCCATGCCTGTACCCACCACTGAGGTCACCGTGGTCTGGACCGTGGTGTTTCTAAAACCCTGCGTACAGCTATGAGTGTGGCTACACATCAGGATGCATTTTCCTTCTGGGCTGAAGCAGCATTACTTTATTTGGAGTAAGAATTAATTTCATTTCTGGACCTTTAAACACACCATTACACTGGTGTCACAGTACCAGCCATGCTGTTTTAGATGACTGGTTGTCAAAGAAAACCAAGTGCAGAAACACAAGAGTGATGAAAGATTAACACAATAATATCATAGCCAAAAAAAGACAAGTCAGGGTAAAGGATAATTTAAGAACCAAATATCACGATTGTATTAAATGACCCTTTATGACAGTTATGGCCATGACACCTGGACAAAAATCATTTCAGCCTTCCTAAATACTTTCTACTGGAGTGTGATTTTTCTTTTGTTTTTTTTTAACCTGTTTTTAATGCAGTGATGTCCTCTGTGCTGCCATTAGCTCGACCATCACATCAGCTCTCTCCAGGGAGACGCGGTACGTCATAAACACCACCTCCTGCAGGACCGATGATATCACCATCTTTCTTGTCTAACCGTCTCCTCCCTCCCTTGAGCTTGAGTCCAAACTTTTTGCCTTAATTACCACTTTGCCAAAGCCATTTCAGAGTAGAGACAAACACCCCCTGCAGACAGTAAAACAAACAAGCGGGTGCTACATTCATGAAGCATCATCACAAAAGTTGATTGCACCACAAAATTGGTCGCTGCCAACAGTAAACAGCAATTACAGCACGCGTGTCTTTTTATCTCTTTCATACATATAATTCAAGGGCTCCTTCAACACAAAGTGCCTATAAATATGAGTCTCAATGGCATTTTTGAGCAGTTCATTAATGATTTGATATAATTTTAGAAACATCATGACAGAAAAGTGTCAGGATTAGAGAAACTGGATAAACAAATCTGGAAAAGCAAGAAAAATCATCTGTGACAGACAAAGCAGCTGTCCGGGACACAAACACCGGCCTGGACAGAACACAAAAGAGGTATTTAATCGCTGGACTAACAATACCAAACCCCCTTGACAGTAGAACAATAGGAGCCAACTGGCTTCTGGTAAACAAAACATAACTCTTTCCTGTCGCCAGAAAACCTCCTTACAGTACCCTGATACCTGTTTGCCACAGTGAGACAGAGGAGAATTAAAACTGGAATCTCCCCGCTCTGATGACGTGACAAGTACACAAATTAATCTTAGGCCTTTGCTCCTAAGTTGTTTCACTTTTACTCTGAACTCTGTGAAGTTATGAACATCTTGTGCTAGTGTGGAATATTTTCAGCTTGTCTTTATAGGTGCAGTACACAGTGATAAAGAGTTATCAGCATGGATTCTTAAATTTATCCAATGAATCTAATTTTGTTTTTTCACCACTTTGTACATTCACTGTACACACCAAAATACACTGTATGCATCTGTGAAGCCTAACAAACATTTCTTGGTGTGCCAGTGGAATAGCATAAGAACGTCATCTGGAATGTAAATAACTTTGCCCACACACCTGTACGCATGTGAGCATGATCTACAAAATGGAGACCCGCTCTTAAAACACAGCTCTGTAGCACTACTAGTGGTGAGAACTTTGCAGTGTAACTCAGGGCATCAGAGATGCTTTAAAATATAACTAAAGGCTTGTCTGCTCTCTCAGTGTATTAAAAAAATGCAATTTAGGAGGGAGGAACATGGGGAAAGTGGGTGTGGCTTTACCGTTACATAACATGTGACGTGGTGTGTCAGAGGACCAGTGTTGTAGTCGAGTCCCCAGTGTTCAGTGTGCACTACCAGTGTGCATAAACAAGCAAATATGAACACTGCAATTTTACAAAATTAGACAACTATCATAAAAATATGAACAACCCATTTACTAGAAGGTAGGGTAACTGAATTGAACTCAGCTAATCTGCTGTAGCCTAGCCTGCTGCAGAGGTGATTGTCATGGTTGTTATGATTTTGATCTGAAAGCTGAAGCACTCTGCTGTCACACTGGAGACTGGTCCCAACTGGACAACTTGTGGGGCTGCTCCTGGCAAGTCCAAAATGTTGGCTCCCTGCCTGTGAAATCAAAGTGCTAATGAGACTTAGCACACAGGTTTTCACCTCTCCCTCTCACATTGTCTTTGCTCTGCTTTCTTTGGCTGGAATGCAGCCTGATGCAGCTGCGCTTTGGGATATATCAGGATGGACGTAGGGAGCACCTGCTGATTTACGCACAAAGGCAAGGAGCAAGCCAATAGGTTCACGACCTCTGTCAGCCCTTACGTGGAAGCATCTGGAGGCTCAGACTATTCTGCTGCCTCCTACTTACATACACCAACTGTATGCAACCACTAGGGCCATGTGAAGCACGTCTCTGCAGCATCACACAATATTAAACTATGGCATCTGCAGTCCTCCTTCAGTTTATTTCACACACAAACAAATTGCAGTCAGACTCCCTCAGTAATCAGAGGAAACTGGCAGACGAGGTGCTTTGGTTCCAGCAGGAAACACCCTCCATTGTTCTTCCATGGCAACTAACCCACACCTACAGGCTGGCCTCACATTAAAACGTCATTTTTACACCACTTCTCATTGTCATGACAGGCTTCTCTGTTTTAATATAGCCTGTGCTTTCCCATTTTACATTTCTTTTCCATTTTAGCTGGCACTAAAAACCAGAGGCACTTAAAGAGATGCTCCAGGTCCAAGACCTGTGTTTAAAAATAGCATTTGGCTCTGTAGTGGTTTTTAGTAAGGTCTCACTATCCACAAGGTGTTTTAATTATGCTATAACCTACTACTGGGCTATACAAATAAAATTTGACATTTGCATTTGTTTTTTGCTTGAGAGAACTTAGAGTTTTCAAATTGACATCATCTCTGGAATGCAAAAATTCACTTCACTTCATGTCTGAAGGCCATGCCTGGTGCCAGAGCAGGCTTTGATGGTTTTGTCTAG
>NW_018127899.1:1267988-1274740 GCF_001952655.1 Monopterus albus | reverse complement strand
GAGCGGTATCTGGTTCAAGGCCACAGCGTGTATAGGGATGAAATAGGAGGTCTTGTTTTGATACCGTGGGACAGCTTCCTTTGTTCTTATCTCCCCCTTCTGCAGCTAAGCCATACACAGAGTTTCCCTGTGATGTCTGGGTGTAAGATATCAGACCATAAAAACACACTGTGCTCATCTGAGGCCATAGCAGAGCCTTCTTATGAGTAGACATTTGGAAAAACATGCTGCTCACTGCTGGTATTGGTCACCTCTAAACTTTCTGACAGCTGATTAGTATAAATGTGCTGCCACCAATGAGAAACAAAGTACAACAGACTCTCCAGCCATCTCTAGTTTCAAGCTCTTCCATTCTTGTTTGCCGTCTTGGTTTTTGCTTGCTTTTACTCAAGTATTGTTCTGCCCCCTGCTCAGACCAGCACTACTTGTTTTACCCTGCTAAGGCTAAAAAACCTCTGCAAGATTATGTTCTCCAGAGAACCTTTACTTAAGTGTTGTGTGTTACCTAACCCTAACCTGCCGAGCTTGTTGCCACCTCTGCGCTTTCTGCATTCAAAACCTTCGGAGCATTTCCTGACTTTCCTGTATGATATTCTGGTTTGGAACCAGAATTTAAACTCGTGATCATTTTTCACTTTAAAACACCAACTTTCAGTTAAAAATCAAAAGAAAGGTTTAAAAACAAATGTAGGGTTAAAACTATAGGCTTAAAGTTTTGGGACAACAGAATTGAATGAAACTACAATTTCTATTTTAAACTTACTCTAAATTTTCAATGGCTGCCAGAGTATGAATACACAAACATCTCTCTAAATTCTGAACTTAAAAATATGAAAGAAAAATTGACATTGGCTAATAGAATGTATCATAATGGACTGTGACTACAAACATTTTTAAGCTGTATTGTCAGAAGGAGCATTTGTAGAAACATATTAGCCTGTTTGATGATAAACCAATTCCATTTGATCCATGAGTAAACAATCGTTCCTCCCGTGTCAGGGCCAATTTCACACAGCTGATGTATTATTTCAGCCCTGAAATAGTCAAAACCTTGTATCCATTACAGTCCATATCCCTCCACCCTCCTCGACATAGTACCTGGGCGTATTGTTTTGCAGAGAGCCCATGTGATTTTCTGTGCATAGCTCAAGATTATATTTCAGCCTGAGGCGTAGAGTGGCCATACATCTTGGGAGAGCGAGAATTGGCTCCGCAGGGGAACGGCCAAACAAGTAGCCGCCGACTGGTTCTCCTTATAATGGTGCTGAATGGCAGTAAGAGGCGAGAAACACTATCGCACATGAAAAGACAGAAGCCTCATTTTACACGCTCTGCACTGAGATCCCAGCTTCCCACAGGAATGAATGGCTATGTAGCTTTCTGCAACACGGTTTGGCCAAAACGCACTCAGATTTGCATGAGAGCCTTTAGTCAGAAAGATGGAGAGCACGACTTTGTAGCTAGTTTCCCTTGACTGCACTGATCAAAGGATTAGTGCAACACCTACTTTTATAATAGTGTTTGATACACTTTGCTAGACTTGACTCACAACAATGTTCAGTCTAAAGAGCTGTTCATTACTGCACACTATTTCAAATGTGGTTTAATTCTACTGAAAAAGCCACAAAAGATTTTTGTTTTTATTCATTTTAGCAAAAGAAATATTACATATTATATAAATTACACTGACTTTCCACATCAATTGATTACAAATGATTACAAAGTTTAAAAAAAAAGGTTTCCTGAAAAGTTTCCAGCTGGATTTATTTGTTGTCTAGACTACATTAAAACTGCTGCAACATTATGTCAATGACTATATTTTAAAATATATGTATGCTCTTGAAACATTTTGTATATCTAACCTACTACAGATATAAGTTTTTACCTAATTTAACCTGGGCATCCAGTCATCTTTCGAGCTCCAAATGACCAAATCAGTGCTCACAACAGTGGCACTAGTGTTCCAAACTTACAGAGTGACTGACATCCTACTGAAGGTTCCTGCATCATCCGCTCTTACTATAGACTGGGATAGTACCTTAACCTCTTGGATACTAATTGCTGAAACAGTATATGTCAGGATATACTAGTATAGGCCCATACATGTTAGTCTTGTCCAGTGGATGAAAGGGATGTAAAATAAATCATAAAATCACCCTACATCCTGTAGATTTACAGTTGATCTGAGTGGCAGATTTCACCAAAAATGAACATACAGTGATCATCACTCATGGCTTAGCATCTCCAGTTCCACTAAAAGGCACCAAGAACTTATTCCTACTGTATATATGTGTTCACGCTCTGAGAGCAACGCGCCTTTTCAATTAGTCAACCGTGCAATATAAGTTTTAAAATTGCCTCTGCGAGTGGCGTTCTTGACTGATGCCTCTCTGTGCTACTCGAGGGGACAAAAGCTTGATGCAGTGTGTCTTCGTAACACACGACTGGCACGCTACAAACAGCATTCAGGAGCTTATTACATCCAGCTTATTAGCAACTTGAGAAAGCGTATGTAGTTCAAGTAAACTGATACTAAGCGGTGGGATTAACTTGAGTTATAGTCACAAATTAGTTTTGGCTTCATCTTTATTAGACCCCATTCTCCCTGAATGATAAAGTCTGAGAAGCAGAAAATATGTTAGTGCTGTGTGTATGAGTGAATTGGGCACTGCCTATGAAGCACACAGAACAGAGTGTGCGTTTCCATATGAACATGCGCTGTGTATCATCTGGGAAAAGGCCCTAGCAGTCACACAAACGGTGTGCAGTACAGGTCCAGACGAATTCGAGGACTTTGATTTGCCTTTGGGAAGTTTACCCAGTCGTTTATCACTGATGCCAGCCAAGAGGGAGTTTCTTCACTCCACTCTTCCTCACGGCAGCTTTGAAGTCTGTAAAATTCTTCCTCGCTTCTGACTGACGTGGTTTGTCAACTGTTGCCAGATACCAAGTGCTCAATCACTAAATGTTTCATGAAAGACTATAAATCATTGACTGACACAGTGTTCTTGTAGAGAAGTGTCAAAAACCGCTCAGCCCAGACAGTCTGTGCACGCCTGTTTGCATCATTGTGGATATGGTGTCTGATTGATGTGGGTGTTGGTTTCATAAACTGAAAGCCTGTAATTTGTTGCTGAGCATGACTGTGACTCAAAGAGCAACTCTGAGCACTCAGCAAAAATGGTACTGTAATAGTATGTGTTTTATGCCCTTTACAGTGTCCTGAGCTGTTCGCCAAACTGCCTGCTTTTGTTTTCTGAACAAAGGCTCAAGGCCTGACCATGAAAAACAGACGGACATGCTTTCTTCCGTCTGGACAATTTGCAGTCATTTCTCTTCTATTTTGGTCCTGAGATCAGCAAATGTCAGAGCTCTGAGAAGCAAACAGAGCAGGTAAATATCGAAGGCTCTCCCCTAGAGGACAGGAAGTCAGGTTTTCTTGAAATGTGACTGACAAACAACAACATCCATGTTACATCTAATCACATGTGATCAGTAAACCTGATGTACAAAGAGCAACCAATTAATGCAGGTGTGTGTTTAAGCCTCAGCTATGCATGACTGCACATTCCCTCCAGTGGTAACTTGTGAAGTTGTCCAAGCATTAAATCGCTGACTGGCACAGATTAATTTTGCTTTTTACAAGAGCAGCCGAGGGATTTTCAAAGTCAAATACATTTCTGAAATTTGTCCTGTGTCCCAGTGCACACATTACAAACAACACAACACATATTCTACATAATCTAAACAACACAATATTTCTTTTCCCCAAAGTTAGTTTTAATTTTTTTTAAAGTTTTTTTTATGACTGTCATTTCAAGACCCTCCTGAGTCAATCTGACCTCATGATGAAACAAGCATGAGTTTCATTACTATTAGAGGAACTTCTTCCCTTGCACTTTGTTTTATATTCATATTTCATCCTATCACCTCTGCTATATTGGAAGGTTGGCTATAAACTCTGAGCACTAGCTCTGTAATTTAAACATCATTCTTTTGTGTTGACACATAAAAAGGAGACAAAAATGCATTTCTTTGTTTCTTAATGATATGTTTGTGCATTTACTTGAACAAAAACAAAACACTTCTTCTGTCAAATATGATTTGTTAAAAAAGAGTAACGCCCCATTTTTATCCAGTGCTAATTATTTTTCATGCTGTATTTTGACAATGTTTCATTCAAGATTTTTCCTTTGTAAAACAACTACCAAGGAAACACTGCATATATCTCTCACATGAACAAGGTTGAGGCACTTGAAAACTGGAAAGAAAATACAGGAAATGAACTCACTTCACAACTTCTGTGAGATTAACTGATGAAACACTGAGTGAGCTAAATGCCTCTCAACTGACAGAGGAAACTGTGGGCTATGAGGAAGAAAAATTCTTATGATGCCATTATCATCAGCAGCAATCTGTAGCCATAACCAAAGTCAATTAATTGGCAGTTGTTTTGTGTGTGGATTTATAGATAGGAAATCTATTTCCACTGTGGTTACCAAGGAAAATGAACATCTTCTGTTGTTTCAACGAAGGAAAACAGAGACCGACTCAGTGAATGATGTGTGTCTAATCAAAGCCTAATTATTTAAATTTTATTTAAATTTATCAGGGCACCTCAGATTGAATGGAGGCTTTGCAACAAAGTGTGCTTGCAGGTTTCGGGCCATGCTCTCAAGGGCTGTGAGTAAACAGATGTGCGTTATGCAAAACGTTTCTGCTAATTCGTTTAATTGTTTGTTGAGTAGTAAATGCAGGGGAGGAAACACTTTATGTGATTACGTTGTAATTTTCAGTGTGTGTCAAGACTGAAAGGAAGTTAATTCTCAGTTTGGTTATGGTCAATGTTTCAGCTCCTCTGCAGGAGCCTGTGTGTCATGCACTCCAAACAGGTCCACTTAAAGACAGATTACTAAAGTCACACCCAAAGAAGAATGACACTTTCTGCAACAGCAGCAGAACACGTCAGAGACAGACTAAACCCGTTTTCAGGTAGCACGCAGTGGGCGCTGTGCTCTGCTATCAAACCCATTCATTTCTATATGTTGTGTGACGCAAGAACATATCTGGTCGCCTAGTAACTGGCACCCAACGTGTGCAATATAAATATATAAACTTGCAAATATACTGCATAAGAAGGTTCCGGGTTTGAACCCCGGTCGACCCGGGGCCTCTCTTTGTGGAGTCTGCATGTTCTCCCTGCATGGCTTCCTACCAGGTACACCAGCTTCCTCCCACAGTCCAAAGACATGCAGCTTAGGTTGACTGGCGACTCTAAATTGCTCATCTACGTGTCAGCCCTGGGACAGACTAGCGACCTGTCCAGGGTGAACCCTGTCTCTCGCCCAGTGCCAACTGGGATTGGCTCCAGCACCCCCGTGACCCTGTTCAGGCATAAGCGGTATAGATAATGGATGGATGGAAAGAAATATACTGCACATGGTATATACTGCTAAGGTATATCTGAGGATTTCACTTCTGTAATACTGGTTCAAAAACAATACTAATCTGAACTCACTGTGTAAAAAACAAAAACATTCCGACACAAACTAGCTGCTGTGTTTTTAACAGCATCACAGGGTTTTATGTTTTGTAGTAACAGTCTCCATAAAACACAGCTCCACTGCTGTTGCTAGAGACGACTTCTGGCTCCAGCTCCGAGTCTTTAAGATGCAACTGAAATGTTGTGAAAACAATGAGGTCAGCCAGAGGATCTTGAGATGAGATTGCCTGTAAGCCATATAAGCCTTTCTCTCTCACTCTCTCTCCCCCATCAGCTTTCAAAAGCTGAAACCTGAATGATTTCCAAAAGGTTTATAAAGCAGCTCCATAAATCTGTCACAAAGTAAAAGTGCAGCTAAAGCAGCTGTGCAACACCGGCCACATGCTGGCATATATTTTACCATGTCAGCTCCATTGAGAAGAGAGGCACTAAATCTATCTCTCTTTTTAATTGCTACTATCTATTTGCACAACAGCTCTGTGTGACAGGGGAGACTAATTTATTTTAAAAATATAAACGAAGCTAATAAAGATAGAATGCATAGTTTTAAAGTACTTCACAGGCTAGTGTTGATGCATATTGCTTTAATTGCCAATAAATTCTATAAAAAGACCCAAACTAGCCAACCATTTCTGACCTCTCTAGCACCAACATCTTTCCTTAAAGTCAAATGAAGTTTGATTTTTCCATAACTGAGTTAGCGGCTTTTAAGTCCACTCTAAAAACCCATCTTTTTAGACAGGCCTTTGGTGTTTAACCCGTTCCAGTCTTAACTCGTCTTTTAACTCGTTGTTTTACGATGTTTGTGTCCTGATATGGAAGTTTTTTACTCCTTCTGTTTTTAAAATTTGTGTTTTATTCTTATTTAGGCCTTATTGTTTTAGTAGTGTTTTTCCATTAGCGTACACATGTTCTGTTGTGAAGCACTCTGTGCTCCTTTGGAGTTGTAAAGTGCTATATAAATAAACTATTATTATTATTATTGATTTTTAGAAAAGACCTGACACATTGCTAAGTTAGCTGGGCCCTGCAGATTTTAACAATCACTGAAGCAGGAGTAAAGAAAGCATTTGTTCAGGACTCTGCTACATATTTATAGCAGTAGGACAGTGCATGTGAGGATGAGTAAAAATAAAATGCAATGCACATTATAAAGGAATATACAGCGAGACAGAGGAACACAAGCAATACTTTGTTGGTTTTTCTTTTCTTTGGTCCTTTTTTAAAAAAAATAAAATATCAAAAATTG
>NW_018127899.1:1230349-1267892 GCF_001952655.1 Monopterus albus | reverse complement strand
AGCAGGAAGTGGGAAGGCTGTAACTATCAACCTCTCTAAGATTAAAATTTTACTTTTAGTACTTTGGTTTGATGCTAATACTGTTGTACTTTTACTTAAGTAATATTTTGAATGCAGGACTTTTACTTGTAACAGTATCTTTACACGGTTGTATAGCTACTTGTACTTAAATAAATGATCTGAGTACTACTTTTACCTTCGTGCTTTTGGCTTTAAACTCTTTACTTGACTCCAGGAGAGCTCTGCACAAGAATTCCTATATGCCTAGACTGTGTGTTTATGCATAAATGATGAATAAAAATCTTGAATCTTGTCGGGAGAGCCATCTGGCAGCACTTTAAAACTGAACCTACCATTCAAAAGACCCTTTTCTTTATCAATTTCTGCTCATTTTTGCTGCTGCATTGCTTCCTGAGTTCTCAAAATACAGGGCAGGCCAAGGGTCGTAATCACAGAACGTGAGTGCATTAATCGCATGTCGAAAAATTGTGGCATTAAAAGGAATTTGTGTTAACACATTAACTTTGACAGTTATAATGCATACCAAAACATTAAAGCGGTGGACTGTAAAACCAAAACAATGAGCTAAAATACACTAAAATAACTGCAACGGTGGTTGATCATTTTCTGTGGGTTTGTCACAGAGTAATTTCATCAATTCGTAATATAAAAGGTTTTGATTTGGGTAGTTTTAAGCCAGTGAGTAACTCCCCTGAGCATCTAAAAGTGTAGTGGTTCAAGTTGAAGTGTTTGTGTTTGGTACAGAAGTAACTTTGGTTTGCCAGGCCTCTCTTTGTACCTGCTGATGGCTTATAAGGGAAAATAATGAGGATTTGCTTAGAGTTGGAACAAAACAACGCTATCGCAGTAAAGGACCTTGAATTTGTGTGAACCAGACAAACACCTGTGCGACTTCTCTGCTCTGCTGCAGTCATGACTCCAAGTGTGAACCACGCTCCCTGTGACGTCCCTCCGACTAAACAGAGGCTGTGAATCATCACAAATAATGATGTCCACCAGAGAGAGCAGGTATTCTACAAGATCCCTCTCCATACAAAAGTCTCATATCATCATCTGCACCAGAAAACATGCATACTCATGCTCATAGTAATTATCATCATCTGTACATAATGGTGTAAAGTCATTTCTGAGTAAAGTGCAAATACGTCAGAACTGTGCTCACAGCTGTCAGTCAACACGGGAACGTGCTTCTGGCATCAAACTATCATTACCTACATGAAGATGCTGACCCACAGGCTAGCAAGCTCTCAATTTCTGAATTATCTGAGGCCACATACAGGACAAGGATGTAGGTGAGGAGTGTAATAATGTAGCAAGAGAAACAGGAGGAAGGAGCAGAGAGGTTGGATCCAAGTCTTGTGCTAACGCTAGCTTGACTTCCAGAACACGCACATTGTAGCTTTAGTAACAAACTGAAGACTGTTATTTTCCTTTGTCTTGCTTTCTTTTCTTTGATGTGAATTGTATTTAGTTTCAGTGTATTTCCTTTATTTGATTTGAGATAAACTTTATCACAGTGGGAAGGTTGTCCAAATGAACATCTCGACCCAGTCTACTCTCATTGGCAGTGTTTGATTAACACATTCTGTGCATGCCATTTAAAAGCCACTTACTGATTCCACCAGTGTTGATAAATGGCAGTGAACTCCAAAGGATATCTAATCTCTCACTTCAGGTTTCTGGAAACACATCTACTTCCTGCATACCTCAGATTCCACAGACCTCGAAAGCCTTAAAAGTATTTACCTTGAATCATTTTCCTGGCTAAATATTACCTCACTGGTTATGTTAACCGTGCTCTGAGTGACAAAACCTTACAGACCTCCAGACACGTTTCTTGTTTTAGTTAGACCACCTCTGCAATGGAACATTTTATGTGACTGCATGAAGAGATTACTTGTTTTTGAGATGACACCAAGGACACCCTGTCCTTGTACTGCAGACCTACTCAGTACATGTGGGTTTTTTCTTCTTCTTCTTCTTAGTTGCCTGAGAGCATTTGGTGGGCTATGAAGAGCTCATTCATTCCTTCCTGTGGCAACTAAGCTCATTCCTTACAATCTGAAAAGACACACTGAATGCGGTGGGAGAGTGTTCAAGTGTTTATACCCACACATCTTCCCCTGGGTCTTCCTACAGCTGCGGCAGCTAAACCCATTTCAAAAGCTTACATAAGCCAAGTCATGGCCACAGTGCCAAGTCCCATCAAACCTGGTTTGTGAATAATATTTTGGAGAGGAGATGGTGAATATGTTTGACATTTTTCAAAACGCACGGTGCAGGGCCTGCCTCCTGAGCCCTCTGGGACATTAACCTTATCTCAGAGCCGCATAATAGCCTATTGACTGCTGCCTGCATCAACCCTGTGGCTCCAAGTTCAGTGGCTGCTGATGACTTTTTCTCTGGGAGGACGTTTTGCTACAGCACAACAGTAGCGCAACCAAGATCAGCAGCTTGTTTCCAACTGGGGCCACCAGTATGCACTGATGATGTATTAACATGGATGACTTTTTGCATTTTGTGCCACTATAAGATGTACTTTAATTTGGAGGAACAACTACCACTGAAAAGTGAAACTTTTGAAATAGGCAGTAACAGGCAAAAAAAAAAGAGAGCTGAGCTCATAAAAATAAAACACAGGCTTGTCCAATTCAATGAAATCTGGGGTTTTGCAGATACAATATTAATAATGCCCATGGATGTATAAAAAGCTGATACTGGACTCCCAGATGCTTCCTGTTCCTCTGAATGAAAATCACATGTCCAGTGTGTTTCCCAGTGTAAATTTAGCTGCAGTACTGCAAGTGACCAAGTTTACTATTTTTCATTAGTTGATAAAGGCCCAGTAATACGGACTGTGTTTACAGGCACTTAAGTAACCAGGTTACTCAAAACCCCCAGTATACCCAAGCTCCTCGGTAACCCGACATATTTTGGCCTCTCTAGTGATGTTTCCCTTGCAAACCATGACATTAGCTGCCCCGTTAGTCGTGAAGTTAATGATGGCCGATAGAAGACGAAACACCTTCATCCAACAAGATGCTGAATCGAGTCTGCATCGGCATTTTTCTTGCTGCTGCATGCCATGCTGATGATCATCTGTTTATGCCAGTGACAACTTCCTGTGCATTACGGGTGCACAAGCGACCTTGGAGCCTGTCTTTTGCACATGTGCTCTTATAGAAATCTGGTTACCCACACACATGGCAGAGAAATCTGCGTTCTCTGGGTAAAATCTACCAGGTTTTCCTAATCCCCTACCCCAAAAACAGAAACCAGGTTTCATGTTTACATGGCAGTTAAGAAATCAGCTTACTGAAAGCCGACTGTAACCCGGTTACTTAAGTGCATGTAAATGCAGTCACCAAGATCGAAGCAGAACATCATGTTTCTCACATACATCTCAATTTTGACTTTATCTTTGTGCCTCAAAACAGCCATTCAGAAGAAACCTATTCATATCCTGAGTAAGATGACCCTCATTTCTTTTGATTCTTCAGTTCCAGGTGTAATATCTCTTAAACTGATTTTGCTCCATATTTCTCCTAAGGTGGGGTTCATACTTCAGTAAACTCCAATTATGGATGTGATTTACTTCTCAGGAGACAAAGAAGAAAATTGCAAGCAGCACATTTTTCCTCTGGCCATATAATGTTACACTACTGACTGACTTCTACTGACATATTATGTTATTACTGTACATTTTATTGAACCACTTAAGTTGTATTTGAACCAGAGAATGTTTTCAGTCATCTGACATTTCTTTGGCTGCTCTTTATATATTGTCACAGTACGTGAGCTTAATTTTATGTTTGTCTTTAACTGTGTTTTAATAGGATGTAAATCCCAGAGCTAGACCGAGCCAATATAGTTTACCTCAGGGCTACAGAACCATTTTATCATATAAATACCATAAACATTCCATAATTGCTTCATCTTGCACATAGGATCGTCTTTGCAAAAAGACACAGATTAAGGTTTCACCTGAGGTTTAAGACTGACAGAGACACTCCCCATACTGTACATGCATCTCTCATCACTAGAGGTGTAGTGCTATTTGTTTAAGTACCGGAGTGAACCTATGATGCATGTGCACAGTTACGTTGTGGCTCATTTCGAGGGCTATGTGAACACTGCTCCTATGTTGGCGAGTTCACATACAGTAGTCAACTGTAACTGCCCTCACAGCCAAATGCTAGACTGACTTCATTCTCTGCTGTGGTAGAATAATGTTAATTAGAGGAACGCTCCAGCTGCGCTGCACCAATGCTCATCATTAGGTCAAATGCCAAAGTTCAAATGTTACATCATGACAAGTACATTCTAGTCTGGGATCAGCCTGTGAAGATTTAGTTGCACATGCAGTTCTCATGTTTTGCATGATACTGCTGTCTGCTAATTTAAGATGCACCTCAACACCTTAGTCCCCAGAGTCTTTCAATCCAAAAGGCAAAAGTAAACAAAAGGGAAGACTCTCGGCACAGGAAAGAAACTGTTTGTTCTTACACACTTGATGCAATAAACGGTCTGCGGGGAGTTTGATCTGGGATTCAGCTACCTTTATTTCATACCAGCATATAAATAACTGACTTGTGTAAAGTATTCTCCTTGTTTTAGTGGATTAAAAACCTGTAAAGTCTAAGGACAGAAACCCTGAGAAATGAGGGCTTGATTGGCCATAACCAACTGCTTTACCCTTCTGCACTGCTAATGATCAATAATGTGTTGACATTATTGAAAGAGCTGACTGGTCATCTGTGAATCTCATGTTGAATCGTAATGGCTTGTTTTTTTGCTGTCGTGGGTCCATGCAGAGGAGAGTCCTCAGGAGATCAGCACTGCAGCTGAGGCCCGGCAGGCCTGGCACGGATCACTACACGTGAACCTGGTTTTAGAAATACTCTGTGCAACACCAGCGAGTCATAATGACGGCGACTTAAGCAACAGTAACATTTAACATACATCTAAAAAGAGAAAGAGGGAAGTTAGAGTCAGTCCTTCACTGAGGTACATGAATAAATTTTAATTTAGCTGAAGGGCCTCATTTTAACTTTGACAGGAAAATGTACTGGTTCATTCACTGTCTCCATTCAACTAATGTTATAGCTTCTTAAGTATAAGCAAACAAAAAATACTGAATTATTAGAATGAGACAAACTAGCAATAAACATCATAAAAATGAACATTAATCAAAACATAGTTAAACAATTTTATCATAATTGATTTATTTGATAAGTGAGCATCAAAGAAAATAAAACGATCTGTGTCCTGTACCAATGACAACAGCCTACTCGGTCAGCTAGGAGATGGATCGGGCCTTAACAACCCAAATCTATCTTCCTGATATTGATTTTAAAACAACCCAAGTCAGACTAACAAGAATCCCACCGAGTCATTCTTCCTTTAGTAAGAACAGACACTAAACCTAACGCTTAATAATGCTTCCACTCTAATCATAAAATAAGTCCTATTCAACAACTGAAACACAGTCATCTGTTGTAGAGGGGTAGAAATATGAGGCTGTAACAATGTACACAGAAATGCAGACAAACTGATTCACTGTAGCTGCCAGGCACAGCACCAACTGGGAAAACTGATCCATCCTACTTCTCCAGCATGAAACAGAATATGATACCATGACAGCGCAAACTTCCTTCTCACCGGACAGACTGCAGCCTTTATTAGTTCTAGGAAAAATGACTCGTTCCGCTACAGGCCCCCAGATCCTGCTTTAAAATTTCATTTGAGTTCAAAATCATCAAACTGCTTGACTGTCACTGTTCCTTGTCTCGGTCTGCTTTGATCAAACTGTTATGAGGCACATCTTCCTCAGTTTAAGTCTCAGGCAGGTGTCACACAACAGAAACAAAGCTTCGGTATCGTGAGATGCTTGATAGAGAGAGATGCCCATCGGCGCCCGACAACACCTGAAGCTTTTTGTTCTGCGACAAGACAGGGAGCAAATGTAGGCCATACGTTGCAGACAAGCGTCCCTGGTAAATGTAAAAGGGAATATACATAGACTACTGTAGTGAGACATAAGATACAGCCCTAAGCATAAATCCTTTACTTCCTATTTGAAGAGCAGAGTCTGTTTGCACTACAGTCATGTTATCATCCATATGGGACCATGAGGAGGTGACACCACTCTTTTTTTTTATTGCAACATAACTGCTCATTGAGTGTTTGTCTACATCACTGCAGTAATGTTCTCCCCCCTGTTTGTTCATCTGGGCTGAAGACACATCATGAAGGAGCCACTCATCCAAGAGATGTACACTGATGATTCATCCTAACCCAACTCACTGTACATCACAACCACAAGCATGAAAAGTAAATTCTTCAAGAGAACAGAAGTGATATAAGAAAATACCAAAATGATTTGATCAGATCACTCACACTATAAATAACCATGTCTGCACTGCTCTGTCATTTCCCTGGACTTTCTACCTTATGTAATCATTTGACACATGTGCACTTCACTGACTCAGTGTTAGTACCGCTCCTTTTTCTCCTTTAGAGAAGAAAATGAGCAGTACTAAAATAACCACAGAGCAATATGTGAGTCTACACATATATATAGCTTATATTATATTTATACAGTTTATTATGGTGAGCACTGGGTTGGTAGGAACCTATGACAGAGTTGGTCCATCTTTGGCACCATCCTTTATTTTGGCAGAGCCACAGGAAACACCATGCCCCCAGGAGAGTAACATAATAATGCAAAAAGAGGGCAGGGCATGAATTGCAACAGCAGTTACAACATAAAGAAAAATATCTATCAGCTGTGGCAGCAGCAAGGTTGAAAAAGCCTGACCAATACTTTTACCCAGCACAAGCAAAACCACTTGATGGCCTAAATGTCTGTCAACCTACTTCCTTCTTGTATGCACCCTCCTTGGCATTCAATGCATGAGCCAAGAGTGTCCCACAAGGCATTGCAGTTGCAGGCGGACATGTTACCGCGCTGTTTTGATGGCAGCAGGAGGTAAAGTATATCCACAAAACCAGGTGCAGTGACTGTTTGTGGAGAACTCTTTATGGGCTCTGTCTGGGCTTAGCATGAGATGCGTGAAGTAGGCTGGGGATGCGAACGGAGCTCACAGAGAGCTCTCTGATTTCTGTGCCTGAGATCAAAAGTTCAGCTTGATGAGATCTCGTCTTGAAACTTAAAAAGAAACTAATTGGAGATTTGGTGCATCTTTTTGTTCTGGAGAAAAAAACTAAAAGACAGGAGCATGGTCTCATTTTGGTTTCACACAGGTCTCATAGTTGTCTAGGAGAAATAAATTAAACAGTTTTAGATCTCTTTTCTAATTTGCCTTTTCTCTGAGAATCATTCATTGACTGTAAATAGCTGCATTGTACCATTAAAGTCAGTCAGGACACGATAGCCGAGGCAAAAAAAACCACATGATCCGAACTGTAGCCACTGCAACCTGACAGTACACAACTCCAATATGTGTGTAAAATGTCAGACTGTGACTGTGGCTTCACGCCAGGCGAACCTTTCACACCTTTAACAAGGCAACAGGATCAGGAATGTATGGAAGAACTGGTTTTCTCTCCTCAGAATGACGAACGTGTCACACCTTCTCAACCTCATTCTCATCTCAGTAAGAACCGAACAACAACTAAACTTTCTCAGGTAATCTTTATTTTTACCTGAGACTTAACAGAAAATCGACCAGCTTTATCATGGTTCCTCGTCGTGAATAACAACCCTGGAACACATTTGGTTTTCGGGTTACAAATGAGTCCAGCACGCCTCCCTCTCCATCTGCATTATATTTTTGCCTTTAGCCAGCAGATTTCTCCAAAATCAGTGCTTCACTAAAGACTAATTTTTCCACCAACACAAAATATATTATTTATGTAGTATAGTGATTTAGCAGTTTTGCAAAGCCTACGGAAGAGTATTAGGGCCACTGCATAAATTTTTTTTTAAATTCTGACTTTATTCGTCAGAATTCTGAGAATAAAGTCAGAATTCTAAGTTTAAAGTCAGAATTCTGAGAATAAAGTCGGAATTCTGAGTTTAAGGTCAGAATTCTGAGAATAAAGTCAGAATTTGAAAAAAAAATTATGCAGTGGCCCTAATACTCTTCCGTACAAAGCCGAGTGGTTTGAGCACAACTGTCAGTATTTGGGGCTGAACTCTCCTGAAGGGTGATTTCATTTAAAGCTGCAACACCAATCAATAGCTGGATGCAATCAGAAACCTACTATATCATTTGGTATCAGTAGGAGAGTGTGAACAGGCCAAGTCTAGATTAGAACCAACCTGTAGCGCACAGCCAGTAATCAGCATTTTAAACCCAAGGGATAAAACCAGTGAGTGACACTGAGGGGCTTTTTAACCCTGTCACAGGCCCTGCGCTTGGTCAGTCTGTCAGTCTGCAGTCGGTGCTTTTCCACCACTGCACAGTGTAAACTGTCTCACACAAGACTGTGCGTTAATTCAACTCATTAATACTTCGATTAACACAAACATCTCTCTCTCTAACAGTTCAGCACAACAGCAAATCACCAATACAACCACACCAGACAGATATATTATAACCAGAGCCAGACTTACCGAGGAAAACAGATCAGCATCTCTGTTTTGACAAGTCGTGACGTTATAATTAGGTGCGTTGCAGTTTGCACTGGATGGGCGTGGTCTCTAAAACATAAACATAATGTACATCTAAACATACGGATAATAAGCCAGCATGACCAATTGCAAAGCAGCTATTAATTACTGACACTCACAGGCCCTCATTCAGCCCAAACCACACCTGGTGCTACTGTACAACAAATTTAAAAGTAAAACAATCTGGGAGAGCAAACCAATCTGTAAACAGCAGTGACATATTACCACCATGCATGGTTTGTTGTGGTGAATGTATTAGCAAACATTTGTCTACTTTTACACCCAGAAAGACAAAGAGAAACATAAGCGTTTACTGTATTTGGAGTGTTTCTTTATAGATGTTGAATCCTATATTTGTATAGGATATTTTAGTTGTATTTGGGTTCAACAGGACCTTTTTGCTAAAAAAAACAACTTCCTGCTGTGACTAACACGGTTTATGAGAGTGGAGTTGTCCAGAAAACTAAAACAAAAATCCCAAATAGATTAAAAGACTCTATTCCGAGGGGGACTGCAGTCAGGTGATCCCTTTCATGTTACCTGTACTCAATCAATTTATTATTAATATCAAATATAGATTAGTTCAGCTTTGAAATGTGATTCTTATAGAGATGATGATGGCTGAGCACACAGTATACGTAACACGTTTACTGAAAAATCCTCTGTAGGAGTTCAATCTGGTAGAAACAGACCACAGCGTGTTTTGCACATGGAGTTAAAGACACCTCACCACTCATCAAAGTGGAACAGACAAAATCCTAAGACTGTTGAAAATCTGGAGTTGTTGCGTGTCATGAGTCTTACTTGGTCTGTCTTAAAGGTATGATGTTGCAGCAGTGTTGACGTGTACACATAAAAACACATGACAAGGCGGATCAGTGACACCTCTGGCTTGTCTACCACCACCCAGCCATCACTGCCCTTGTCTGTTGTCTCCAAGTAATGGGTGTGAAGGGCATTCAACTTTCCTTTTATGCATTGGGTTCGCAGACAAAGTGCCCCATCGTAACGCCAACGTTCATCTTCACTGATGAAAAAGGTGAAGCAGCAGTGCTCAGTGCCACCCTCCATTGTCTGTAAGTGGTTTTAGAGCCACTTGTACCATGCTTTCAGGGAAACATCACTTAGAAGAGGAAGGACAGGAGCCCAGCTGTGTCCATCCTCAAACTCTACTAACACCTCAGAGTTACAGGGTGAGAAGAGCACAGCTCTTCAAATCTGGTTTACGCTGAGTCTTCTGGCTTTAAAAAAGTAATGGTAGCTATCACATACAGTACACATACTGTATCTCCCCATATTGTCCCTCCATATATCCTTCTGACATACATCTTTAGAACCTGCATGTCATTTTTAGAGCAGGGGTTGTCAACTGACTGTGACCCAAGGACCACCGCTGTGATTAAGAAACAACCTGAGGACCACTGTTTTGTGGACTGGCACTGTTTTGATCCTGAAAGCCACCTTGGCTTTTGTAAATGTTATGTATTTGCATGAATTTAATTATTCACAAACAATATTTAATACATGGAAATGTGTTGAAAAGTTTTTTAAAAATTCCTGTTCATTAGTGAATCCATGGTCAGTGGCCACCTGCAAGGCCTTCATGGACCACAAGCGGCCCACAGACCACTGGTTGAAACCCCGATTTAGAGCATCTATCTTCGAAGAGGATAAATACACTATATGGCCAAAAATATTTGGACACCACTGTCACCACACTGCTTTGCTTTGGCTAGGGAATGTTTTTGGCTTGTGTAATAAGGTACGGTTGTTTAAAATGTCATCCTTGGTGTAGCATTTAGATTTCCTTCAATATAGACAGTGGCTAGACATTGCGTTTCAACAGCTTTCTACACAAACGGGTTGTAAATGGAGAAAGCTGGGCTGTATACTCATCACTGAAGCGAGTGATATTGAGCCTGTGCTGCCATCTAGTGGACTCATGCAGAATTATCCCATTCTTATCTCTCAAACCTTAGAAACCATGTTTTATCACCAGGCTGCACTGGGTTCAGCCACATAATCTTAGTGGCCTTGTCATATGTGTGCAATTTGATGTACACATATGAATTATATAATCAGCATCTTTTCTTAAAGTGAGCAATGATTCATGATCAGTGATCCAAGGGCGCCTGTGTGTGCTATAGTCCTGTACGTTATCTTTCATTATTTCTTGAAAAATCAATGAATAAAACTTTTTATTTGAACCAAGTCAAGTTTGAAACGATTTTCTCCCTCAAAAAGCCCTACAACAAGATTATAGGCATAGTATTATTATATAATTTGTATGTGTAATCATTATAGTCATTGTGATTTTTAAAAAAGTATCTTGAGGTTCAATCATTTCTAACATTTGCAGATTGTCTTTGCTGTAAGATGGAGCTGAGGGAGGGACCGTCCTACCCCCAGTGATAATGAGTCATCTGTTCCCAGGCAGACTCATTATAACAGGATTAGAGAGACCCCACTAATCTTCTTCCGTTCACAGCGCCACCCTGCTGGGACCATGAGCCTGGCTACAGGCAGAGGACACCAGGCACAGACCGGATCCTTTATCCCCTCTGACCACTGTGGGTCCTTTATACCTTTAAATACTTGCCAATGCAGAAAAAGCAAAATCTCAAGTTGAAAATCTTGAGCAGTCAGGTGTCTTAGCTGAAATTTATGAACCTGCTTCACTGTTATTAGGCAAAATCCTTTCACATACAGTAACAATGTGAAATTTGTGAGTCTAATTTGTTTTAACACAGAATCATTGCAGAATTAATTATAGAATATTTACATAAAATGTCAAAAGTATTTACCCTGTGTTTGAGTTCTGTTATATGCATAATTATGGATTCAGTTTGTCTTTATTTCCATCTATATTTTAGAGCCAAGAGCACTTTAACACTAAAATCTCCTCTTTTGCTGCCCAGTAAAAAACAGACATGTTAATGGAGCTGAAATGACAGCACTGATGAAAATCAATGGTATGGTCTCTCCACACATAAAGTCAAACTAACCATCACTTCAGACACATCAGTGTCATCTGTCGACTGCTTGTTAATTGTTTTCTGAGTCCTGCCTGTGTAAACATCACTTTCTGCCCCATCTGAATACTGATGAGGGAAGCAGCTGTCAGAGCCGACATGACGCTTTTCTCCAGACAGATGACTCACTGTGCAAGTGTGTGCGCACACGTTTTTGTTTGTGCTTTAGGTTGAAACATTATGCACATACATTTGGTGACCACGGCTTCTGTTACTCTGCACCTTCTAAATATCACTTCATGTTAAAATCTTTCATCTCTGCAGTATTTACAAAATGTTTTAGATAACATTTTTACTAGCTGATCCTAAAGTTGAACACTGGAGGAGTTTACACAATGTTATGCACAGTTAAGTCTTGAGTAAATGAGCATGAGTAAATATTAAAACTCAGTCTAATGTAGTTATATGGGGCCTCAGGTCACATATTGACTTATGGGAGGAGAGGAGAATCTTCTGTGTCATCTGTTTTCAACCTGTCAGCAGTGCACTGCACACTTATTTGGTAGAAGGCACACTCACACAGATTACAAATAATAAATGGAAAACAATTAGTCAAAGAAAACAAGATGACCTTGACAGGTTCAAAATGTTCAGAGACATGAATTAAAAACACATCATTTGCTCTGGGGAGTATATCTGGGTACGCCACGGCTGTTAAAGTGAATGAGAAGCGCCACTGCAATTGGCTGTTTGTCACCAGCCTCTGGCACCAGCCTGTTATCAGTGTCTGATAATAGGTTTTACTGCATTCACTTCTTTGTTTCCCTGTCAGACCTGATAAAACTGGCTTTATGTTTCTATTCGGTATTAACAAAAGTAACGCTGGTATAGCTTGTGCTGCAGTAAACACCAGAGCAGTCCCCACACAGTCACAGTTCAAAAATGAGAATAGGAAGACAGAATAGAAAGAAATGGTGACCTTCAAGAGCTTGCTGCTCCCTCACCAAGAACCAGGAGAGGTGGTGCAGGCATCGGATTAGAATGTCAAACTGAAGGCCCTGGGGTAGACCCAGAATATGAAGGAGGGATTATGTACAGTCAGCCATAACATTCTGACCACTGCCAGGTGAAGTGAATAACATTGACTATCTGTTACAGTGGCACCTGTCAGCGTGGGGGGTGTTAGGCAACAAGTGAACAGTTAGTTCGAAGTTGATGTGTTGGAAGCAAGAAAAACAGGCAGCATAAGGACCTGAGTGACTTTGACAAGAGTCAGGCTGTGATGGCTGACGACTTGGTCAGAGCATCTCCCACACTGCAGGTCTCGTTGGGTGTTTCTGGTCTGCAGTGGTTAGTATCTACCAGCAGTGTCTAAGGAAGGACAAACAGTGAACCGGCAACAGAGTCATGGACACCCAAGGCTTACTGATGATGAGGTTGACCTACTGTAGATTTGACTTTTAAATTTCATTCATTCTTTTCAAAAGATTCCATTTAGTTTGAGTTTGTTAAAATTGTTAAAAATGAGCAACACTGTGCAGAGTGTCGACCAACTGCTGCACTGACTCCTACGACACCCAAGGCTTACTGATGATGAGGTTGACCTACTGTAGATTTGACTTTTAAATTTCATTCATTCTTTTCAAAAGATTCCATTTAGTTTGAGTTTGTTAAAATTGTTAAAAATGAGCAACACTGTGCAGAGTGTCGACCAACTGCTGCACTGACTCCTACGTATACAGTATTAGGGAGGTGGTCATAATGTTATGGCTGATTGGTGGCTCTCCCAGCTAGCTAGGGGCACCCAGGAGCTGAAAACATTGCTGCAGAGAGGGACATCTGGCCCGTCATACTAAACCACTGTCCCTGTGACCCGACCTTAGTGAGAAAACATTACAGAACTGGCCACACTATTGGAATAATATGTTGGAAGTATTCCTCTGCTTAGCAAAAAAAAAAAAAAAAACCCGAGTCAAAGTTTCAAAATGAGGCAGCAACATAGTTAATAGTTTAATGACACTGAAGCAGGAGTTGGTCTGTGGCCTGTGAACTCCACTGATGAGTGGCAGCCTCCAGTGATGTTAGTCAAACCTCATGTACAGCAGGGAGATGACATCAGTGATTAGGTAATAGTCAGTTAGATTCTCCATTGGTTACGGTGGACTGGACTACATTTACCAAGGGACCTGGCCTGCAGCTTTCCCACAGTAACGCTGCTGACACTTGACCTGTGTATGTGTGGGGGTATACTACACACAACATGAATAGTATACTACACACACTCCAGACAAAAGACAAACTCAAACCCAGCTCCATCACCCTCACACACACACACATACACACTTATGTTCCACTCTGGTAACTGGACACCTGCTCTCTCCTGCTCCGACTGACAGGCAGCAGCAGAGAGATCCAGATCCAGTCCCAGCTCTTCCTAATTGGATTTGTGAGGCATCCTGCCGCAGGCCTCTAATAGCCTCTTGTGAGCCACTTCGGACCTGTTGTGGACCACTTCTTCCCCGCGCTGAGAATAAGGGACCTCCTGAAAGGCATTTTTGGCTGCACACCCTGATTCCTCACAGCTTTTAAAAGCACTTGTGGATTTTGAAGGGCTCTGACAACAATGTCAGGACAACAGGACATGTAGTAGAAACCACTGCCAGCTCATGGTGGTTTTGAACTTTGGAATTTTATCACAGTTACTCCAGGATGTTTCCTCAACTTTAAGAGCCAATGTTTAACTTTCAAATCCAAGCCAGGAAATGAAAATTAAAAACAAACAAAAAAAGTGCACTGCATTCCCCTTAAACATTGTGACAGCCCCAGAAGGCCGGAGTGATTTAATATGCAGTGATTCTTGGTCCATCACAAACAGGGCATATGATGGCTCATTGGCTCAGGCACATTCCACATATCGGCAACATTCACGGTTCGATTACTGGCCACATTTCCTCTCCACGCTGTCAGCTGCCAAAAAAAATGGCAAAATGCCTGCAAAACAATAAGTTTTCAGAGTAACCTACTGCATACACAGTGTACTCTGTAAACACAGGAATTTCACTTTTAAAGCATGCATTGTGCTAGTGAACACTCCAATGCAAATGTGAATAAGGAAATGAGTGCTTTATGATGAACATACCTTTTTTAGAAATGTCTTCCTCTGGTTGTGGCTTTTGGTGAATACCCTGAGTTTATTTATACAGACGTCTTTGTCCCCACACCCCAAATAAATCACATATAAGAAACAATTATGAAGCAAAAGTTAAAGTATACAGCACTTTTCTAAATGAGTTATAAAATGCTTTATGAATCAAAAAGAAAACACACATAACAATAAGCAAACAAATAAAGATAAAAATCAGTACAAAAGATCAGATTTAAAAACAAACAAAATATGGAACAGAAACAACAAATAACAAAAGTGCTGAATAGCTAAAAATATACCGATATTGGCAAGGGTTAGATATATATATTCTGGACGTTAAAGCATTGCGCATTTTGTATTCTTCACTGATTTTGCCATATTTGGAGTATGGCGTTGAAAACTGGGGAAACACTTACAGGAGTTCACTTCAGCCATTGTACATATTACAGAAGAGAGCGATAAGAATTGTGCATAAGATGGGGTATAGGGATCACACCAATGGAGCTTTCATACAGTCTAAATTGTTAAAATTCTTTGATTTAGTGGGATATAAGACTGCTGTGTTTATGTATAAAGCCAGGAACAATTTATTACCTGGTGGAATCCAAAAGCTATTTGGTGAAAGGGAAGGGGGATATAACTTAAGGGGACATTTAAATTTAAAAGTTCATGCTATACGAACAACCAAAAAAATAAAAAAGCCAAATCTGATACATTCTACACAGAACTCCAAAAATTGACTGGACAGAATTATTGACAACTTTTAAAATCATTTGAAATGTCATGGGGTAGGACTGGATAAGTCTGACTTCTTCCTACTCCATTCAAACATGTAATAGGTGTAAGCAAACTGATTTTGGATTAGCATTGGTTGGATATGTGTAATTATGTGTGTGTTGCTGTCATTTGTTCTGTTCTGCATGTTTGAAAGAATCAATCAATCAATCAATCAATCAAAGTGTGAAAGTCAGGACAAAGGCCTTATGAGCAGCTGGCCTCAAATGCCTGCGTGGCTAGGTAAGTCTAAAGCCAAGAGCTAAAGACCCCTGGATCAGAAGCCGACCGGACATTGATGGGACACAAAATTCGGGGAGCACCCGCCGGGAATGCCCGTGCGCCAGCATGTTTAAGCCTCGATCCGGGGGCGACCATGAGCCAGTGATTAGATGATCTAACAGGTGTCATTGGTGCATAAGAAAGTAAAAACTCCAAAATATAAAAACAAAGGATAAATGTGTAATGAAATGATGTAGATAAGGTTAAACATTCTGATCTTATCTATGTGATAAAACATCCTGTTCTTTTTAAAACTTTATCAGCTGTATTATGTGAACATTACACTAATGACAGAATAAAAAATCTCTTCATAGGCCTTGAGGCTTGTAAATGTTATTCTCACATTTAAATGTCTTTGCACATTGACTGATTTAATTTATGGATCAAGTCTTACGCTCCCTGCACCATGTCAGACCACTAGAGGGCTTTCAAAGGTCGATTTTTGGACCTTCACCTGGGATGAAATGCTCCCAGAGGTGGGGAGGAAAGGAAATCTGATCTCATCCCCTGGTTCTCTATGTCACACCAAAGGTGTATGAAGATTAGGAAGGAGGCATTAAGACATTTTTATTCATGTCTGAAGTCAAGTTTCTTTGTGTCTCTGAACCTGCAACAATAGTTACTGTGAAGTTGGGCATTTTTTTTTTCAAACCTAATAGTGTTTAGCTCTGAAGCAACTGAACAGAACTTTCAAAGGGTTGAGCAACTTGCCTCTTGCTCTACAGTATGACCTTCAATAATACAAGTTAAAAAAGAAAACAAAAAACCCATGACTCTTATTAGTTACAGTACATTCTCTGATTTTTGTTTTTTAATGCAGCCAAACGAAGTCACAGGCCTCATAAATCAGCACACAGGTTCTGCCTGCTGCTGTCTTCTGTTGTAGTGCTGCAGGATTTTGGCAAAGCTGATCATGTTTCTCCTTAAACATCAGGTCAACATCAGGTCAGCTCTTACAAATACAACATCAAGTCCTTGTTTCTGGCAATTTCAGTCTGTTTTGCTAATATAAACCAGAAAAGGGTTTTTGCATATAAGCCTAAATATGTTTGTACAATATGTGAATCCTCAAATCATGAAGTTTGCCTTCTTCATGGACTGACAAGAAACTCTCATATTAAATGACCTCTGACAAGACTGAACTCTCAGAGCGGGCTTATGAGAAATAGCTGTGCCCACAGAAAAAAGAAGATGGACTGGTGGTGAGCTGGGCGATCCATTCCAGAGCAGAAGAAGAAGTAGAAAATCAGCGTTGAGTGATTAAAATAACAACAGTGGGCAGACAGCAAGTGTAGATCTCCGCTGTGCAACACATGTGACCGTGGGGGCCATTTTTCAACCGCCTGCCGCCAGAACGTTTGATCTAGCTCTGTTTCTTCATGTCAACAGCCATGTGTGTGACTGTAACACACACGCACACAGGCCTGTCCTCCCCCGCATGAGGCTGTGCGGGAAGTAGGGAGGCAGGGGAGGGAAGCTCTTATATTAATGGCTGCGGTTAACCTGGAAGGGTCAAACCCATTGGAGCTGTTGATGGATCTGGTCTGCAGGAGCGCTCTCTCACACTCTCTCCCTCTCTGCATCATGTGCACAAACACACACACTGTCCACATGTGCTGTACGGCCATCAGTCTCCGATTGTGCAGTCACAGTGTGATGAGGAGGAGGGGAGGACGACAGGGGCACAGAGATGGTGGGAAAAGATGAGTTTTAGTTATAGACAGGTTTATAGATACAGGGGAAGAAATCACATCACTGGCTGAGGTAACCCTCAGTGCCACAGAACAACAGTGTGTCAGGTTAGTGATCTACAAACAAAAACAACACTGTTCCCTTTATCATGTCTCCTAATGAGCAAACCTTCTCTCTACAGCCACAGACTGTGACAAGTCTGATTTTAGACGGACAGCAAGATACAACATACAAATGCCTAGACATCATTTAATTTGTTTACAAAATCACAAGGTTTCACAGAATTAGCTTTTCTTCATTTTATTTTTCTTGATGGCTTTTCACTGGGATTTGGTCTGATTCAACAAAGGTAAACGTCTTCCAGCTAGTGGCCCGGCACAAACAGCCCAAATACCAAAACCACGATGACGGTCAGTCGCCGGTGCCTCCAAAAACAAGCCGTACAACTGTGACAAAGAAAAACATCATAATATCACTGCGGAAAAGTAACTAGTAACTAAAGTTATAAAATAAAAGTAGTGGAGTAAAAAGTACAATAGTTGCATCTAAAATGTAGTTAAAGTATGAAGCAACAGAAAATGAAAATACTCAATTAAAGTACAGATACCTCAAATATGTACTTGAGTAAATGTACTTAGTTACTTTCCACCACTGTACCTTTGCAGTCTATATGCTGCTTTACTCAGTAACTAATGCTGATGTATAGCCTGTTATAGTCACTTCACTTATCACCGGTTGTGTCTGAGAAAAACTGGACGGGAAAAACTGAATGTAGCAACATCAGGGGCATGCTGGGAAAAGCGGTGTGGTGTTACTTGATGGCAGTTCATTTCTTCTGGCTAAAATTGTCTTGTGAGATTATTAAACCTCAGCCGATGTCTCGTGTAACTAACCGTACAATGCCTGGCGTACCAGAGGCCTGAAGGCAGATGAAATTATTGATAGATGACTAGTAGACTGCAAGTCATGGAAAGGATAAAAAGAGCTTCAATTAAGATGAGAACTGTAAGTGTGTAAAATATACTCAATCATAACAAAAGAAATGTGTCTCAAGGAAATGGGAGACAGCTAACAAGACACTAAGCCAAAATGCTGTTTTTCTCACTATATTCTGCAGAACAGGTTTGCCCTCACCTAGTGCTTCATTTAGATATGAAATTTAACACAGAATTATTTTAAAAAACAATATGCAATCCAGATACAGTGCAGTTTGTCTTTTGTAGCAGAAGGTCCACTCAATGGAACATCCACCAGTGTCTCTGTGGACACCTCAGAATGAGTGCAGATGGTCTGTACTTTTCAATAGCAGTGACCAGGAAGCACACCAAAGGAACAAACTAGCTTCCAGACCGAAGCATCTGACACAAGTTACAGTCCTAATTTAATCAAGCCCGGTGCTCCTATAGAAAGGGTTTCCCGAAGATGCTATCCACCACTGAGCAAAACAAAAGGATGATGTCACTAAGGAAGAAGACATGCTCCCAATTACATGACAGCATGAAAGATTAAAGAACAAAGGCTGCGGGCTTTAGGAGAAACATGCAGCGCTGGGGCCAAAATAGAAATGACTACTACTGATAAATGAACAGATGAAGTATCTAATGAGCTGACATGACTTTCCAGGCTACAAGAGTGAGGCCTAACTTTAGGGTTAGTTAAACTGTGCATTTTTCTTATCGGCAACAAATCCCATGAAAAGACCAAGACATACATTCACCGCCCTGTTGTAAACTCAACCTACAGTAAAGCACCAAATGTGTATTAATCCACAGCTGAAAATAGTCCCTGTGCCCATCTGTTTTAGGAAAACATTGGGAGTTTTTGTAAGCAAAATAAAATATTTGCAACACATTTTTGAAGTTTCACCAGAAATCAACGGGCTTGCGGCTATATGCACCACAGACAGGGTAGGGTGGGTTTTGGTTTTGGCTGTGACTGTAGCTCTGAGGACGTGCGATGGGCAGTTCAGTGTTTTCTGACATTTTAATATACAACACAATTAATCAGGTAATAAAAAGTGTCACTGCTTATAACTGAATTCCTTGTGAATGAAGACCGTTACAGTATATTTCACAAGTAACAAAATATCAGTTGAAGATATTCTGATAGTGGGGCTTTTGTTTTTTAAATAAATACATGACCTTGATAAACCGTTGGAAATGTATGATTTTAATTGTCTTACAGAATGCCTATAGTTTAGTCTTTACTTTTGTATAAAAAAAAACTACTCAAATGCTTTTTAATATTTTCTGACTACTTTCCCTCTGTCTGTGGCGCTCAGCCCCGAGCCCATTAGCTCCTACAAAAAGCATGAACCAAAAAAATAATAATAATAAAATGTATTTCCGCTGTGTAGGTGAGTATATCCAGCATGTTGGTTTAGGCCTTTGGATGGGGTGAGGGTAGATGAGATTACCACCAGGCTTACCTTTTAATGTAATCTTTAAAAAAGTACAGTCGTCCTGGGTTCAAGTGACATTCATTTATTCATGTTTTCACCAGACAGATTTACAACACACCCGGCCGCTTCTTGCTGCGTCGGGTACCTGTGATGCAAGACAGAGTCGGTTCATCTCAGCGCTGCTCATCTTCAGTCCTGAGCTGGAACAAAGGAGGATGTTGGAGGCCGCAGGTGCTTATTCACAGTGCTTAGAAATGCATTAGTGGTTCGGGACCCCTCCCCCAGGATCCACATGTACCCACACTGGGGTCAAACCCCACTGGGATTTGGGTTTCAGTTAATATTTATTTTTTTAAATTTATTTTCACCTTTGCAGAGCACAAGGGTTTTTCAGCCCCCTGGCCTGACCAGGAAGGATTCCAGTTTGTAGGTTGTAAAACTGTGCACTGGGCATTATCCTGAAGTCCTGAGTGATATGAATGTGATGCTTTGGTTAAGCTTCACAAAGGCCTAGACTAACTCCAACTTTCCAAAAAGTCTCACTGACCACTGGATTGTCTCAGGATTTTAATGACTGCCTGTCCATCTGCAACAACAGAGCTGATTATCTGTAACACAAGATCATGGCTATTTGAATATTTTTATGTTTTATTCCTAGCTAAAGCTTATTGACTTGCAGAGAACCACAAATCCTGACACATTTGTGGACTTTACCCAGACCCTGTTTTCTTGCCCTGTTAGCTTTTTGGTCAAATGATGCAGTTCTAAATAGCAGGGCAGTACTGTATGATTGTGAAATTATAACTCCATGGCTGATTTTCATTGAAAACAAGCGTGTTGACGACCAAACATGCTGTTACTTATGTACTATGAGTGACAAACAGATGTGGGGAATCCCCACGCGCTGTAAAACTTTTCCCATAAACTATCCAGACTTTACAGACATGCACAGGAACTGTGATCACATGGCCCAGGAGATGTTGGCCGTGTGCTCTTTGGCCTTCATGCGCAGCACGGCGATGCTGGACGAGCGCCTTTCAAACTCAGGTTTGGTCTCAAAGGCGTGGTGAGCGTTGGCACCCGGTGTGAGGAGAGAGTCTGCGCTGAAGAAGTTATTAAGGGAGACGTGACCGAACTGGTTCTGCTGATTAGGGAAGGCCACGTAGCCGTGATCGGTGGCACTTGCGGCCGAGCGAGGAGAATGTGAGTAGGAAGCGACACAGGGTGGGGAACCTCGGGGCAGCATGGAGGAGGAGACCACAGAGCCGCCGGGAGGAGGGCTGGGCCACAGGTTGTTGGGGATCTGTTGGATGAAAGAAAGTGGTCAGATATGATCAAGGTAGCTAGAAGAAAACTATGAATGAAAGATTTATTTACTGAGTCAATGGGCTGAAAACTGTCATTTACAAAGATATTCACATACACACACAATGTAGAGATAGTTTAGACACTTTACATGATAACACCTGAACAATTTCATTCACTCATCAAGACTAAAATAAGGTAAAAACCTTGGACAACATGTTGATCCACACTATCAGTCAAAGGGTTGGACACACTTTCACATCCAATTCAGTGGGAAAGTGTGTCCAGACCTTTGACTGGCAGTGTCGTAACATTTACTACAAGCTGCAGAAACACAGGGTTGTAGCTGTAGAAAGAATTCTCTGATGTACAATAGTGGCAGTTTGGTCAGTGATGTGTTGGACATGCAACGCCGCTGTTAAAATAGTCATATGGAAACTCTTTGAGTAAGTAGCTACAAATGCAAATTTCTTACTTACACGGTGAAAAGTGTAGAAGGTTGTTTCACCCATATTACAGTAAATAAATAAAGACATTTCTAACTTTAGTGCCGTATGGACATTAGGTCAGTTTTGGTTTTATTCAGGCAAATTTTGAGAATTCTGTCTTTCCATAGACATAAACACGACAGCGATGGAGGTGGTCTGTTTGTGGAAGGAGGTACAGCTGTTGACTGTTTTAAATGTAATTGTCTTTAATACTCTGAGAACCAAAACTTACATTTCAAAATTTCATTCAGCCCCGTTACACTGAGGCTGAGGTAGAAATTTCAGACAGATACTGTGACAGGAGAAAAAACTGACGGCATAACTAGAGAGCACTAGCAGTACATGGAAATTTTTTTGTTTGTTTTGTTTTTGTGGTGCACTAACCCCAGTGACTGTCTGTGTCTAAAATGAATGTACATGAATACAAACAATACCACAGACACAGGGTGTCAGAGGCACTGATGATTATTAAAAAATTCATCCTCACAGGTTAATGCAGCATCAGATGGTCAGAAACCAGATGGAAGAGAGAGGAGATACGGATCCATGTGGTCAACACACATTCAACACAACATCACTGACTTTAAGGTCTGAGCTCCAGTCCACAGAGCCACAGACCAGAATGTCCGCCCTTCACGTAAAATACAGGCTCCGTTGACAGCTCGGTCCATTTCACATGACTTCACCCACCCTCGCTGGCTCATCGGATCTCATTTGCCAAGGTTTCAGTCAAAGTGACGAGCCAGCGCAGGTAAAGACAGCATAACATGCTACAGAATAACATGCAAATTAATTCGTTCCTTAATTGCATTTCATCAAAATGAAATGAAATCACTTAAATGTGCCGCCACCGCATTCATTTCAAGACATATTTCCCAATAAAGAAATGTAATAAACACACCAAAATTGTTCCATAAATTTTAAACAAATAAATGTGCTCAATATATTTTACACCAACACACAAACACACCTGCAGCGTATTTAAAAATGACTGCAGACTTATAGCCTGAACTGAGAACAACTCCTTTTTGCCAAAATATAGTTTACAGACATTTTTAACAAATACCACAACCCAGCTGTGGTTTGGTAAAGAGTAAAGTCCTATGTGACAGTCAGATAAACGTCTTTTGTAACAGGAGAATCTTCACAGTGCCTTCCTGACAACATCAGCCACAAACTTCAATTTTTGCCCACAAGGCAACAACAATGGCCAAAACCTCACTGTCAACAAAAGAAAACCAAATTCCACAAGAAAGCCATCTCTGTCCATTGTGTTTAGGGAGACATGACACCCACTGCCAACACAGTTACACGTAGGACAGTCCATTTAATGACAGTAATCTGGATCAGCTGTAAGAAAGGGCAAGGCTGGTATCCAAGGGGATCTATCGGAACCATGTGTGAGGAAAAAGGAGGCAGTCACAGATTTCTGACCTGGTCCTGGGCCAGGACATAGCAAAGCTCTGACTTCTAATTCCACAGCCTTTTTATTAAAGTTCTAGCTTTTTGACTTCAACAAATGAGCTGTTTTATATAAGCTCACACGCACCCCTCTGTGAGCTGCTGCCTGCATATTTTCATCTCAGAAAAAAACCTAAACGGCCCAACATCACTTGAAGGCCTAATGTCCGTTTCTGACAGGGAACATCTACCCGCAGGACAAACCGACACTGCGCGTCTCCTCTCACCTCATCTTGTACCTGACCTTTGTCCAAACTGCAAGACAAATGTTCAGCTAACAGGAAATCTGATATAAACCATTAATTCAGCCATGACACCTCACGGAGTCTCTAATCAGTGTTCAGGCTCTTATCTGAAGATGGGCTTCATGGTGATTAATGACAGAGGCTTAATGTGCACAATTTGTTGTGGCTCAACATACAGTTGGTTAACTGAGCGGTTTAGACGATCTCCTCAGAGGTTCGCACGGACACCGACAACAGAAACCTTCAACTGAGGACAAACTGTGCAAAAGAGCTCGCCTGTGTGTAGCTGTCGGCTCTCGGTAACACTGAGAGGTCGTAGGTGGCTGCAAAGTGGGTTTTCGCCTGCTGGATCTGCCCGTAGCGCTCCCTTTTGCGCCACTTTGCCCTCCTGTTCTGAAACCACACCTTGTTAAGAAAAAGACAAAAGAAAACAAAAGAAAATAAAATAAATCTGTGTTCAGACGCCTGTTGGACATCATTTTAAAAAGGAGTCTAAAACAAGACAGAACTTTCGGTATCGTTCAAGTAAGTAAGTAAATAAATATAAATAAAACTGCGTACTATGTATTTTACTTTTAAAAATATTTCAAACATTTTTGTACATGATGAATTATTAGGTTTATTTTTACGCACAGGGACATTTCCACATTTATTCAGTTAAAGCCACATTGACTTTATTTATGGTTTATTTCCTCCAAAACTAAAATAAAACAAATAATAAAATAAAAAATAAAAATAAAAAAACAGGAGTCTGGTGATAAGCTATACCTGCACTCTGGCCTCTGTTAATTCCGTCCTCATGGCCAGCTGTTCCCTCACATAAACATCTGGATAGTGTGTTTTCTGAAATACTTTCTCCAGCTCCTCCAGCTGCGCGCTGGTGAAGGTCGTCCGGTGTCTCCTCTTCTTGCTGCTGGACACGTTACTGTCGCACTTGTCTCCCATGTCGTCCAAATCAGCCTTCTCCTGTCCGGTTGTCACCGGAGACGCCCGCAGTGTGCAACAACTGTCCATGGACCTGCCGAGGTCTGAGTGCAAAGTGTCGCCGTCTGTTTTTGGCACACCGTAACTGGCTAGAATGAGAACAAGTGGTAAATTAATACTGGCAAATTATACACGCATGCCATTACAATGCAAATGGAAGCAAAAGGGAAAAAAACTAAAAATGGGGCCAATAAATTCCCTCATATTTCAAAAACATCTAAATTATTACTCAGATTCGACCCTTTAAGCGCTTCATATTAAATTAAACTACATTTTAAATAAATACTTTCAAATATTTAAAAATGGCAAAAACATAAACTAATTACAAAAGAACCTATATCTGATTAGAATAAGTGAAGGTATGCAGTAAATGAAACATCTGAAAAGTTTTAGACAAAAAAAAAAATGATGGGATGTTAAATTTCTCTACATTTAAGTTTTATTCTCTTTACCACGCACACGGCTTCAAACCAACGCATGTAAACCCGCAAGGCTGATGCACAAACAAGGTTTTACGCACCGTTGTGTTCTCCGCAGGGCGACGAGCGGTGCTCGCCGCTCTGGAGCCCGAAGGCCTGCACACACTTCGGGGAAGACTTGGTGAAGTACTGCGCGCTGTCCAGGCTCTCCATGACTTGGTCCATGTAGTATTCGCTGGCCTTCATCGCTTGGCTTTTCAAGGCGAACTTATCCTCCATATATTCCATCATCTTAACCGAAATCTGCTCCCGTTAATCAAACGCCACCATAAAAAGCAGCTAATCGCCGTCGCGCACCGATGAGCGGAGCGATGTCTTGTGTAGCAATAATTCGCCAATTGAGTTAATTTGCTCTGTCTTGAAGGCACAACGTCTTTATAGCCCCAAAAAGAAGGAGATCCCTAAAGGCCCCCCTCCTCTCCGAATAAGAAACAGCACCCAACTCCTCCCACGCCCCGAATCCAAACCAAACAGCAGTTTGAAGTGAGTTTAAACCCACAACGACTCGGAGAGGAAACAATCAAAACTGACTTTAATTTACAACATGTTTAGACATTTATCTGCAGCTACAACATCTGACTGCAGATGGGATTTAGTCGGAGTCTCTGAACACTCCAGAAGGTCGCTGCTATTCATTCATCTCGTTTTGGGACAGTTTAACTCGTTTGGTTCCGGAATAAAATCAAGGGCAAAATCCTATACAACCTCTTCACAGATGTACGGAAATTATTAAAATTATTCAGATTTCAAGGATTATTCTGTGACGTTTATGTTGGTCTTAGATTGATTGGACGGGTTTAGAAAAGCAAACAGACTAAATGCTGACTTTTTATTAGTAAAACCTGACGGGAAAGGCTTTTTCTCTTTGTTAGTTAAATTAAAACGTCAGAATGTGTTTAATAAACAGAAATGTGTTTATATATAGTAGAAAACGAGGCTTCTACTTATGCTTTTTTATGGCCGTTGTTGAGAAATGGTAGAAACTGCATGAATCAAAAATTACAGCCTACAATTTAATCGCCATTAACACATGTAACCTACAGTGTATCCGACTGAAATCGCAGGTTTTTATTAAAGGGATTTATAGGATCCTTATAGGATTTATAAGGATATTAATTTATTTTAATTATAGGCCCGAAGTCCTGTTATTTTGACAAGCAAGAACAAAAATATACAATGATTATGTCCAAAACTACATTTGTAATTGGGTTCCACCGAATTAAAATAAAGAAAGAACCAACTTCGGTTTTTTATTTTTGCTTATTAAAAAATAAATCAGGGTCAACAGTTTGACGCATGTCTAGTCACAAACTACAGGTTATTATTCTCCTTGAAATCCGCGTGTTGAGTCAGATGTTTGCAAAAATTCATCCGGTTAAGTCAAGAGAAGAAGACCTGAGCGATGTTCGGCTGTGACAAAAACGCAGATGCCTAACAGGGCTGTCCGGTGAATCCAGATCGCTGCAGCTCAACGTGGACAACTCACCCTTTGTGAAAACAGAAAATTGATGAGACCAAACTCGGGTTAATATTTGCCATTCAAGTCTTGTAAACGAAGTACCGACCTTTACTTGCTTTAATTAAAGACCAAACACTGGAAGTTGTTTCTTTTTCAGCAGGCCTCAACAGTAAGCGTGGGTTCTTCTATTTCTCCTTATTGGAAGAATTAGGTTACCAAAGCCTATGTGCCACCTCCGCATCTCAACCTGGAGCCGCACCACCTGCCACGCACACCGCGCACGCCGCGCATAGCTTTGGTTCGCTCTGGGGTCAGTGGCAGCTACCTGGGGATGCGCGGTGCCACGGGAGAACAAATCAAATAAACAAAGGTGCTCTAAAGTAGCAGGGGGCGTCTGATTGGGCTTCTAAGATGACCTGCACACTGGCTCACGCTGGGGACAAAATGTGATTTGGAGGATCTCTGGCTGGGGATTCCTGCCACAATCCAAGCTGCTTGGTCACCTTTAGGTCCATCAGTCAGCCTCACTCTTTAGCTTTAGACAATATGCCATGTGAGGCACCTGGAACAACCAACAGCTTCACTTTAACTGTAAACATATACTGCCAGTTTGTTATGTAGCACTCATCATGATCAGATAGGACTGAACTGAGCTGTCATTTATTTAAGTCTTAATGTGACTGAACACAGTACAACACAGCCGAGCACAGGCCAAAGCGTGCCACTTCAAAAGGCAGAAACATGACATCATGATGCCCAAAGTCCTGAGTCTAATTCAATCTTCTAAAATGTCTCAAAACTTTGGCCAGCCACGCAACATAAAAACGACCAGAGTTTATTTCCCCTGAAAGCAGACATTCGGTGGAGCTTTGAATGTCATCTGAGTCTGCAGAACATTTGGCTCATAAAGCTGAATGTCGAAAAGTCAAAGGAGTGTATTCGTGCTGCTAAAGTTTGTTTTCATTTTGTTTGTCTTTTGTTTTTCCAGGAGCCAGTCACTTCTGAACACTGACATATGTCAGCTCTCAATCACTAAACTAAGTCATCTGGGTGCATGTCAACATGCAGCACAGGTCACCTGTGACTGGAACCAGCCAGTAAACCTAGCCAGCCTCAATCCAGATACTTTGGTATAATCTTTAAGTACATTTTATTAATAATAAACTAATACCCAGGGGCGGATCTAGAAAATGTTGGACAGGAGACCAGGCTGGGACACAGACTCAGAGCAGGATGGCACATTTGAAATACATGTAAAAACTAATTAAACCCTAGTTCTATGAAATAATACATCAAGAATAAATGTGTTTATTCTGTGTAAAAATGAGACACACATAGTGCTTTCTTTAGCTAAGTTTAGCTCTTTCTTTACTCTCAGCCACGGACATAGATGCTGCAAAGTGCCAAAATACCATTTAACAGGAGATGCAGGAACACATTAGTACACAACAACTTAAGTATAAGCAATTTCTTATATAGTAATTAGTGAACCCTGGAGCAAAAAAAAAAGATGCTGGTTATAATTGAAACACCAGTTAGACTAACCTGGAGGTGCTTTTGCTCCAGATACAACAGGTTAAACTAAGTCATTCCACTGATCCATTCTTTCCAAGCACCTTCTCCCTGTAATCTCAGGTCTCACTGCAGTGCAGAAATATAGTAATATAATATCCTATGATCAGACTTTATTAGAAAAACACATCTGAATGTATAACCTATCATAACAATTTTAATACCAAGAAGATGTGTGTGCCTGTGTATATACATGCATTTAATGATACATTTCATAGTGTAAATTTTAAATGCATATATTTTATAAGATGTATAAAATATGTGTATCTAGGGACTTACACTGTACAGTATGTGGACATGTACATATGAATGCACTTTTTCCATAAATGTTCTCCACCTTTGTCTAAAATGCCAATCACCTGCCAGATTTAAGGGATTCTGTGTCCTACCTGTGACCTCAGTGCAGTGAAGAGTCACTCTGACTCACTGCCATCTACTATAAGTGATATTATAAGCCAGCAGCTGTAATTCAGAGAATAAATAAGCGCTGGCTTTTTCCAGAGACTGGTGCATAAGAGTTTCGGCTTGTGGGAATTTTCCCCAGTTTCTTTACACACTGGGTTCACATTTTTAGGTGAAGTACATGCAGCGTATTTCTCCGAGCTTATATCCATTTTCTTTATTTTGGCTAAAGAGGCGGGCAAAAAGACCAATTCTCCTTTGTCAGTAAATATTTGTGGTATTAGAAGTTACAGTCATTTTACATCCTGAATTTTCTCTAGACTTATATCACTGAAAAAAATGTAACTATATCATTTTTGCATTTAAAGAGTTCCATCAAATCTAATCAATTATGATTTACTATTCACTTATAATAAACTGCTCCTTTGGAGGAGCAGCACATTACTACCATGTCAGTTAGTTTTTCATGCTGCCTGCACACAAACTGTGGTTTGTCTGTCTGTCCTGCGTCGTCTTTTAGCCTTAGTCTAGTGCTACAACAAGATGCTAGTGCCACTAGAGGAACTGTTCTCATCACAGCTACCTTAGTACAGTGCTAAGAGAAACTCCTGCACATTTGCATGACGTAGCCCATTTTCTACAAATAATTTCTACTTCCCAATCTTTCCAGGCAGCCGTTGGTCTCTGTTAATTTACACATACATATAAAAACCAATCATCACAGCTTTGAAATTAGCTTGAGCTGTGGGTCTGTGCTCACTTTTGTGATTGATACATTGTGGCTGTGTTAAGACAAGTGCATTACTGTGCAATGCCAATGTAATGCTGGCAAAATGAAAACACAGACTTGATGTTCACTTTGATTAATTACACAACTCAAGAAAGTTTCGTGCGTTTGCTAATTAGTTTTGGAATGGGAACCAGCGGCTGCTTGGAACTGTTTACAAAAATCTAAAACTGTACAGCATGCATTCAAAACGGTGAGCAAAATGTGCAGTATCCACACATTGCAGCTAAAACTTACAAGCACACTTATGGTCCTTTACTGCATTTAAAGCTGGTCCTTGGAGTGATTTGGATCCAAACCCCCTCGGACAGACAACATTCGCTGACTTGAGGTAAGCACAGTCTGGGCTGAGACACTCTTTACCTTGTCTAATGGAGCACTCGTTTCAGCAGGCAATAGATGTTGGATGTCTTAGGTTATGTACTCATAACCCAGAAGTAAACAAATCCAATGAAGACTAGTGGACTATGGTTTAACAATATAATTTCAGAAGCACTAGCTGTAGATGAGTCTTAAATCAAATCTGAACTTATGAACAATATGTGTTTATAAGTCACATGTCTGATAATGTTGTATATAAAATAAAAATCTGAACACTGCAGTATCACTGCTGTACAACATCAGTTTGATGACAGAGAAGCAGCCCACTGGCGTCTCCTATGGGCCTGATGGATCAGTGCCCCCCCAAAGGAAGACAGTGAGTGGGCAGGACAAAATCCTGGTCAGCTCATGTACAGTCAAAACACACTCTCCAGGCATGTGCAAGTGAAATGTCGGAGGAAAATAAATAGAGAGACTTGCATTTCCTGCAGCTCTATTTGTTTTGACATTCATTAAGTTATCATTTGCAGCAAGGAACCTCCAAGCCTGAGGTTCACCGCCTCTGCTAGGGCACTGTTTGTGGACCGACGCCTTAGCTCTCCAATTCAAATAGACAGACAAGTCCATTTTAATCCACAACTGAAAATAAAGAAAAAAACAATCTAATTCCAACACCAATGTTTGTGCTTATAGAAGAGGTAAGTTCAAGCTCACAGTTAGTGAGCAGGAGCAAAATACGTCAACAATATAGAGAAACTGTGCTTAAATTTCTGAGTTGACTGTACATCTCTTAGCATGGTTGCAAACTATATTTACTATATTTTCCGTGAAGAGCGTAAACAAGCCTCAAAACAACAGTTCACAGTTATTACAGGTCCTGGTTCTAATTTTCTGCCATCATTTGCTTATCAAGCATGTCATTTGCTGAAGGTTTGTGACCTCTCTCCATGTGTTCTTGTTCTGGTCGGCTGCGCCAACGTTCAGTGATACTTGAGCAGGAGCTACATAATGGAACCGCCTAAGGATATTTGGGCTGTTCCAGGTCCTATTGGCCTAATTTTTAGGAGAAGGCGCCTGAGTTTTCAGCTGAGTTTAAAAAGAACAGCTGCAGGTTGATTCAGCACAAAAGATAAAATAGCTTTATAAATACAACTAAAGAAAGTCTTCTTCATGTCACACTGATACTTCATAGCTACACCCCCAAAATAACATTTAGACATCATCAAATCATTTAGACATTAAGACATCAAACCTGTGCTATTTTAAAAACCAGATAATACAGAACAAAGGAGGCTGTGAGCTGTACCAGTGCAGCTCCAGTATCTTTGAAACATACTGCACATAGATTTAACATAATTTACAAAGGTACACATTTTAAAAATGTGAGAATTGTATCTGCCTTAGAGAGTGTCACCGCAGTAGTATAGCGTTGTGCTTTTAGAAGGGTCTGTGTTTTACTTGTGCACTTTGTCCCTCTTCTTGCCCCCCCCCCAGCCGCCGCTCAGCTGGACAGGGTTGTCTCGGAAGGAGATGCGCTCTTTTTTTGGCGGAGCAGACGTGACTCGCTTCGGAGATGAAACATCTTTTCCTGAAAACAAAGTAGAAGATGAACACATCAGTATTTCACATGTAAAATCAATCCAGCACAGATTTTGAATAGAAATCCATATTGCTATTCTAATGGCATCCTTTATGAAACTGTAGTGTGATCGCCCTGCACTTTGGAGCCATGTGTTGTCCTGTGGCGCAGTTTAGCTGGATTTTATACAGTAATTACCAGGTCTGCTCTTTTTCCTGTTCCTGAGAACTGATGACATAACGAATCAATATCATCTGCTTGTCAGAGTAGTAGTGTTTCAATTCTTCACCTGAGGATTTTCTCCTTTAAAGAAAAACTCGCAATGAAGTGTTGAGGCCAACGTTCTTCCAGAAAAACCTAAATGATTCGGCTTTAAGGCATTCATTCTAAAAACATGCTACAGGGCATTATCTTTGAAATGTTCGTTTTGAATTAAACAAACCAAGGAGGAATTAAAAAGATTTTGTGTATTTGTGTTTCGTCTCCCTCTGCTATATAAGAGGCCCTTCCATTTCACCTGGGGATCAGTACAAAGCTTTAACACACAGAACAAAGGCAGCGCTTCTACCGGGAATGATGCATTCCACGTGTAGAGCCCAGGCCCACGGTCTCCATGGCTGTCCCACACAAGGAGCCAAACAGCGGGGAGGCCTCTGGAGGAGGCAGGGAGCCTGGGACACATCGTAGGTACTGACCCAGCTCCAAATATCTGCACAGCTGGCTCACTGTCTAGAATATCCCTCTACTCACAAGTCACAGCCACTTGCACCTCTCTAGTCTCTGACTTTATACATGTCTGTGGTGTAACGCTGTGCTTTTCCTCTTCTTATACTGTAATAAACTGCCACAGATCTGTTTCTTTTTTTTTTTCCAGAAACATCAGTCTGGCATTGGTGGCTAAATTGAGTTTATTAAAGACTTCTGATAATTAGCTATTCTAAGTCAAAAACATCCCCCCAAATTTTGATGCATATGTTGCTAAATTTAATGCAACTTGTGCAGTTATGCTATTAAATGTACACAGATGGCCACACACTTGACCTGACTGCTGTGACCCAACGAACGGTTTTCTATCATTTTACTGCTATTTGAGTTGAACAGCAGACAAAATTGTAGACACAAATATGCAACTTAAGTGGTTTCCCCTGTTCACATAATGAAAATATTTTGTGAGCCTGGAAACACATTTATGGCACTGTCCCAGCAAGTGTGAGTATCATATTGCAATAGGTTATAGAGACAGGTTGTCTTTACTGCTTTGCTATGATAAACTAGCTGAACCCTCCAGCTTAAAACTTTCACAGTGATGTGTGTATTGTACGTCTCCTTAAAGGCAAAGGATATACATGTATATACTGTATATTTACATATATATACTGTATATGTATTTTATTTGTTTGGTTTTTTGTTAAAGTTTGTCTTTTACTGACTCATGAATGCTACCCTGGATCAAGAGTTTTACCCAAGATGCTACACTCCTATTTTCCTGATTGTCTAATTCAACCCAGGTAACCCATTTCCTCTGATATGATGAGGTTTTGATGATTTACAGTAGCATAAGCACAACATTAGATGTGCTTCCCAGGTTTATGAACTATCTAATTGGCTTTTTAAGAAATGCTCCTCTGTTACACATATTCATATTTCAATTTGCCCTAGATAATTCATAGATAAATGGTGTATTCATCAGTGCAGTCAAAGAGGATTCCTGAGTTGCAGCCATACTCCTGAGGAGAACAGCAGTCTGCCTGCTTAGCACAACAACCCTCACTCCTTCTGCACCTCATGGATATCATTTGGAAATCATCATCAGAATCCAATTTGGCTTCATTACTGGGGACAGGGCTCTCCTTAGCTTGGATTCCAGGGCTTGTTTAATGTGGTCATTTGCTGCCAGCCTGTCAGTAGCATCTTTGTCACTCAAACTCCTGAGCCCCACTTCTCCTGACAGAAGGGCCAGTCATTCTTCAGTGAAAGGACTTTTTTTTCTGCCTGTTTCCTGTCACAAGAGAAAGTCACAGCGCTCTGTCCCCGACCCGACCTTGTGGCTCCCCTCCCCTTCAACAGCAGGCGACCGGTGGACTGGGCTGAAAAAGCAGCAGCCTTTACCCCTGGCTCTACGGCCTGACTGACCTGAGACGCACGAGTGCAAGTGTGCAAACACTGAAACATCTGTACATGCATGTTCCACTATACATGCATACATGTATATTTATGCATGTATAGTTAAAAAAATTCCAGGTTTTCTGAGAAGATTGCCAGTAAAACCTGACCAGTGAAGTTCTTTATATAACCTGTAAAAGTTAGAACCATTTCTCTAGATGACCAGAAAAAAAAAGTTCTGTTTAAAGTTCCCAGTAACCTGGGGATCTGTCTGTGACGTTCACAAGACTCACTTGCATGGCCCAAAGAGTTTCTGCGAGGATATTTGTCCTTTGTGCTGGGCTGCACAGCTAAACTGCTGCTGGCCCACAATCCACTGGCATGATGTCGTTCTTTGCTCCATGGGGCAGCCTGCAAGTATCACACACAGAAACACACACATAAATGAGGTCCAACAGGACACGACTCACGCAACCAGTCCAGCATTTTGAAAAACATTCAACAACCAGCGGCTCTGTGGTCTGAACATATATGAAAAGGAAGAAGGGGGAGGCTTGTCTTGCCAGTGATCATAACTCAAACTGTTCTTTAACAGCACAGGGAGACCTGTGGTTTCTGACTTCAAAGACCTCACAACCATCAGTATCGTTCTCGGGTTTAGGCAAACTGCTCCACAGTGACACTGGGATTTCTGCAAGTGAAATGAAGAAATTGCAGCCAGTTGATCCAATTGAAAGTGTCACTGTGTTGCTAAACCTCAGGCTGGCCTCCCCCCCTTTTCCTCCTTTAAATTGAAGCTGATGAGACAGGCTCCAGCCCAGAGCATGGGACATGACTCTGACTGGTGAATGTAAATACTGCATACCTTCACATACATGCAACTGCCCCCCAGAAAGATTTAAATCAAGTCGTTTTACTGAAGTGAATGAACTGTGGACTGTACTCACCACGAGCTGCACTCTGGCTCCGTTCAGAATCTCTGAGCTTATCTCCGGTAAGAAATGCTCACTGAGGATAAGAGAAAAACGTTTAGTGCATTAGTGCCCTGTAAATCAGTTCAGTGGTTCCTTTCTTCAGTTCTGTGTAATTACCTCAGACATATAAAATAAACAGAGATGCCCTGGATGATAATCTTAATGTCTAGTTGTTAGGTAGGGCACAGGACAGGTCTACACACTCACTGTTTCCAAGGCACTTGCCTATTAAGTGCCTCACCTCTCTGAGTCCCTGTCAGACTGGGTGTGCAGCCAGTGCTGAACTTGTGCCTGCTTCACTTGCTCCATCATCTCTCCCGGCTCGGCCCTGCAAACTGCACTTGACAGAAAACATCAAATACACATCAGAGGCGACTACTTTTCTTCCTGACTGCCGGTTAAGTGACAGTATTAATGACAATGATAGCAAAGAGTGGGTGCACTGTCAAAATCAGTGAAAGTGGGGGAAAGGTTTGGAAATGAAAAAAGGCCTAATCAATGCTGAAATGAAAGAGTGGCTTAACAGCTTCTCACAAGAGTACTAGCACAAAAAATAAACAGCTCATTGGCCTGATCTGTTGGAACATTTGACAGCTTACAGTCGGCCACCACTGAGACAGAACAGTGGTCAAAGCCGCCAGCATTTATGTTCTGGCCTAGGGTGGTGTATTGTGTGGAGGATTCATTACTATAAATCATTTAAAAGTTGCTGAAAGATGCAATGGGAGAGGTTCTACAATGTGGTTCTTTGTACAATTGTATCCAAGCAATTGTTTAACTGTTTGTTGAAGAGAGAAATCTGAAAGGCTGCTGATTTACGAGTTATACTAAAATCTCATAATAAGGTCAGAATTCAAAGTAAACATTTATGTTGCGCTGATAGTAACGCTGCTATAGATGGGCGTAAACCGATGATGAATTTTGACAGCCCAGTGCTGGAACTAATGATGCATTTATTTAAGCCATTTATTTGATTTTGCTAAGCTGTAAAAAGGAGATGGAAGCTTAACAGTTTTCTTGGGTTAGTTGAGCAGCCGCACTAAAAATGTCAAGTGACAGCTGCTCCCCCCCGGGGCAGCGAAGGCCAGGAAATAGCTACTCGCACTTTCGAAAGCTGAAAACACACAGAGTCAGGACCCAGGCTGTCTAGAAAAGCCCTCAGAGAAACATGTTTTTAAACAGCCCACTTGTTCATATAGTGTACTAGGTATAAGCAAATTGATATTGGATTGTGTGTAAAAATGTGTGTTGTTATATCAACTGTTTTATATGCTTGAAAGAATAAATCAATCAAATTATAGCAATGGATAATCCAAACAAAGGTTCTGTGCTCCCTGTTCACAGTTTTGACATGTCATTCATCTTACAAACTCCTATAGATGGATCAAAAGGTGCTAAGAAGACTAACAATAAATCTGAAATCTTTGGAAGTGAGTGTATATGGTAGCAAACATGTTCAGTGGATACACAGTGATGCAGGATGCGCACCATGAAAACAGTTGATATTTATGCTGCACTCCAGTAGCATGGACTAGATAAGACTCTCCTCTCCATTTTCCCCTGTGAACCCCTCACTAAAGACCCCTACTGACCCCCTCCAATCTCCTGAATACCCCTCCAGTACTCCTCCAGGATGTCAGGAGGGGGCCTGTAGGAGTCACGCATGTTAAGAAGAGCTCTTAAGCACATTAAGTGATCTTGTCCCTACTGAGGAAGGGACATCTCTCACTTAATATCAGAAACTTGGAGAGGAGGGGGAGGTCTGGAATTCTACACTCAGCATAATTTCAGCTATCAAAATGTTCAGCTCTTCAAGGACATTCATACTACTATTCGGAAATTTTCTAAACTTCATACTTTTTAAATATTTAGCTTTATTTTGAAAATCTCGCCCCATTCAAATGAATGGGAAAATTCTACTTCACTTTGCCCACAGCAAACCAGTGTAGCAGGAGAGACAGTGCTGGTACTTTGAAGCCTTGCCCCCCGATCTTGTCAAGAAACAAACAACACACGGTCAGGAAATGAATGAGGACCTTAATAAGAAATGAAATGGTCCCATGAATATGAGCTGATGAACTTTGGTTTTTGTGGGCAAGCACCCTGAACAGTTCTAGTCATCTTAAAGAACAATTCTGGTCTCAGAAAAGTATTTGTGGAGATGTAGGAATGAGATGGGGCAATCATCAGGCTGTCAACTAGCCAAAAGTTTATCCAGATTATTGAAACTACTTTATTTGTACATATGAGGGCTCCATATGATGAAACAAACTAGTGTGAATCATCCTCCAACCAAATCTGAAGGGACAGTGTGGGGGGCTTTATTACAAAGACTTGTAGTGTACCTGGCTTAACCAGTGTCAAACTTTAGATTTACTCTGACAGACTAGAAAATGGCCCCTTAAGACTTAAAAACAACTCAGCTAATGCTAATCCTTGCATTCTGTATGCACAGCATCAACATCATAAAAAGCATTTTAAAATCCTGTGTTCATGGCAGTTGAAAACATAGAAGAAGAGGGTGTCTGAAATTTACCAACCCTGGCACAGACTGCTGCTCCACTGTACAATGACTCTGTTGGTTTCCTCATCTCTGTGTCTCTGCATCTCTAACATATTCTGTGAAAAGCAAGCTCCACTGCCTGAGATAAATCCAAGATCTGGGATTACAGGGGTGAAATTGAATGCATATGAATGGTGGTAAATAGTCTGACATTAAGTTGTTTTGGATCATGGATGATAAACAAGATGACTGTGTTTCATCTGGACTTTGTAGAGGACTTCAAGTGTGAAATTGAGTTAAGTGCTCGGGAGGCAGGGGTTCTGGGCTGAAATAAAAATATATACCCTGGTGTCCCTCTGGCATGAGAACGGATGTTTGGTGGGGTCGAATCTCAGTTTGGATGGAAGAGGAAGGTTGGAAAAGTTTGTGTGTCTGGGGGGTGTGAGATAGAAAGTAAGCGGAGAACTGCTTAGAGGCATGCAGCATCTTCAACATCTGCAGCACCCATACACTTGACAATACAATCACCTAGAAACAGGGAAGCGTATTTCTATATTTTTTGCCTTTAAAAGCAATGTCTTGTGGCTCTGCTTTATTCACTCCCTCTCTGGATATGTAAGCCGATATCCATTTCAAGTAGGTTACTCATGTCCAGCACATCCACACAAAGAGCCCGGATAAAATAAACATGCCGTGTCGGATATCTTGGAAAGAATCTGTCATGGGTTTGGGGCTAATCACCTCCAGAAGGGGCCTGACTCAAAGCCTGAAATGTTAGCCCCTGTCAGGGAGTGCTGGCTGGGCCGAGCTGGGCTGACTAAGCCCCAGGCACTGGGGATGGATCCGGAGGAGGAGGTGCCTTCCACAGGTCAGGACCAGGGGCGCAAGAGGGGAGCCTGGCCTGGGCCCATTTACAGAGACCTGGAATCACAGCACCATGAGCCAGTTCCCAACAC
>NW_018127899.1:1225006-1230309 GCF_001952655.1 Monopterus albus | reverse complement strand
GCGACGGAGGTGTGTGAGGCAGTGGGAGTTGTCTCCTCCAGAAATGAGATGGTTAGAGTTACAGATTTTACAGGATCCCTCTCAGATGAACCAGAAAACCAACCAAGGACATGGGGTGTTAAGCAGAGAGGGAAGGGTGATGTCCTAAGCAATGACATCCCATTACTTTATCAGCCAATGTAGCTGCTGCACGTCATTGCTCAAGAACATCAGTCCTGTTGGATGAATTACCAAGATAAGGGTGGAGGGGAGAGATAAGCATACTGGAAAGAAACAGAACTGGAAATATTGCTGTAATGTACAGTAATTTGGATGGAACCAATCTTCAACTGCCGGGTGGCTGAGAGCTTATCCACGGGTATATTGTGATCAGACTTGATTCCAGTGTTAGGTATCACAGCATTGGAAACAAGGTATTAAACACCTGTAGTTCAAAATAAACACTGGAAAAAACAAAGTGATACTCAAGTTCAGCTCTGTTTGAACTCAACTCAAACTTAATGCTGCAAATAAACTGCTGGCTGAATAATTTGAAGTGGGTCCATCCATCCATCTATTACCTATATATCCTTATCCTGAAGAGGGTCACGGGGGGCTGCAGCCAATCCCAGCTGACATTGGGCGAGAGGCAGGGTACAGCCTGGACAGGTCGCCACTCTATCACATGGCTGACACATAGAGAGAGACAACCACACACACCCACACTCACTTCTACGATTTGGAGTCACCAATCAATCTCTGGGAGGCACAGTGAGAACATGCAAACCCCACACAGAAAGGCATCAGATTGGCCAGGGCTTGAACCCGGAATGCTCTTGCTGTGAAGCGACAGCACTAACCACATATTCAGAGTATTTAAAAACAATTAAATAAGCTGTTGCTTCACTTGCGGCTGCACAGCAATGACTCAGTTTTAAAGAAAACAATGGCACTTCTTCATAACTATTCAACAAACAAATGCTAAAGTGATCTACTAAAAAAAAGAAAAAGTCGAATGAAAAACATCCCAAATTTGTAGGCAGAATTTGTTCTTTTTTTTTTTTTACCATAATGTCATGGCAAGCACACATACTGTATTTCTCCACAGCTAATTAAGGGGTTTTTCATGGTTATGGCATGAAACAGAGAGAGACCAGTCACTTCACTGCCTGTTGGCAAACTCTGCTGTTACAGCATTCCTCTGATTGCTGGATGACCATGTGATGTGCTCTATGGATGTGAGGGTGGGATGCAGAGGAAAGGTGGAGACAGGTGGAGAAGTATCAATTAAACTGAACTTAATTTGACAATATAAGGCAAGTCACAAAGTTATGAGTGGGAAAACAAAAACACAAAAGAAAGAGGACAGGCGAGCTAAGCATGACAAAATGAAGGAAAGAGCGGATGACATCAAGAGTGAGCACATGGAAGAAGCAGTGGAGCAAGACCAAGCTAAAGTCTGGATTAGCCACCATCCACAAAGACAGAGTAGAACTTAAAGAAGAACTATGTGCAGATATAAACACGTTCAAAGAAGAACAAAGCCACTGTGTTCCCAAATCCCAACAACTTTGGTGAGCACAGTGTTATCATAACCAACTGAAATTTAACATGAACTGGAATATTCTTTAAATTCAACCCGAGTCCATGTATACAGCTCTGAAACCATTCAACTAAAAAGATTTGTAAGCAGAGCTTACATCCTTTTCTTAAGTGACTGTCACTCAGAAATTGAAGATACATTTCTAGGTTCTACAGGGCTCCTATATGATAGCACATGCAAATACAGTGTGTGTTTTGATTAGCTCAATGTGACAAAATCAGTAGTGGAGGAAATTATCTTATGTTGTAAATTACAGCTTGCATGTTGCAACTTTGTTGTTGTACAGACTGTGCATTCTGTAATAATAAAAGATTTAGAATATAAGCAGTATTACGAGCTGTTACTACAGGGTTACTAAACCTGTAACATTTCTTATAGGTCCCACCTTTCATATAATTTCTGTTTTGTGGTGCATGTCGCTTTTGTTCCTCCACTGGACCCAGCGGGTAACTGCAGTTTCTGAACAAAGCAAGGCGGACTAAGGGATCTAGGAGAGTAAAAGGCAGAGGGTCAAAGAAGGACAAAAAACCAGAAGCAGAAAACCAGGACCTAACATTCGGAAAATATTAAAACAGCACTATGGTTCCTCTGAGGCAGATGCAAGGGGTTATAGCCAACATAGACCTACGTGTTGATGTAGTAAGATGACAAGAGCCCTGCTAATGGAATCATGCATTTGCAGTTCTGATCAAAGAGCAGCTTCCCTCTACATGACCATGACATGGAAAGGACTACTGTTTCTTGAAGCAGAGCAGGGTTGAGGTCACATTTCACTGCAGTCGTTGAGTACGACTGCAGTGAAATGGAAAGAAAACCATCATAAGAGGACTTGTCAGGAGGTTTCTTGGCAATCCTTATTTCCTTTGAGAGCTCTCAAATAATGCCCAATAAGAGGAGACTGGACCTGGCTTCTGCTGTCTGTTATGGCTCATTACATACACAGGGTGGAAAGGTTCACTGCTGCTGAAGCATGAGTTAAAGAGCAAAGATGAAGCTGAAAAGAGGCAAAAATTAAAGGGATTCACAAGCATAGTCACTAGAAAAACAGCAAAAATATATTTTAAATGATACCATTCTGAACATACCTCTACATTCCTTCTGCTGCTGCTTCGATTTCATCTTCTGAGCTCTCTTGATCATTAGAAGAGCTGTGCGGCTGTCGCTAAAGCCCCTGGAGACAGAAAACCCCACTCAGTGAAGTAAGCACACATACACTGATGGGGACAAAAAGAGTCAACACTTAATGTATGACACAATGCATGATAAGACTATGATTTACCATTCCTCCAAAATCGTTTTTGATCTTTCAGAGAAAGCACTGAGCACTGAAGTGGCAGCAGGAGATTTGCTTCTGAAACCACAAAGAGATGAAGAGATGCATAAAGTTTTAGAAAGCATCACATTTACAGTATAGCACTAAACATAGAGTACATTGCTTACTCTAAGTGTTACTACTCATTTTTTTCTTTTTCTATAGTCTAATATTTACACTACTGTATATGCATGGTGTAAAATAAATTAAGTGGAGTGTCAATCACATTTTCATTCCATACTGGTAAACCAGACACTAATTAAGCTGTGGGTTGTCCTACTGTACCTGCTGGAGCTCTCTGGAGGAATTCGCCGCCCAGCAGAGGCTACCTGTTCTCCAGCAAGCCAGGCCTGCTTTGACCTCCGTACCAGTGGTGGTGAGAGTGTGTACTGGGAGGGTTCAGGAAAGGGCCCAGGAGGCTAAAGTACAAAGTCATCTTTGTCAGCAGCAATTTACAGCTCTTATCACACTAAACAGATTTCCAATAGCCCACTTATTAGACAAGCAGCAGCTACTTTTTTTTTACTAGCTTCAAAAGGTTTCACAGTTTTTACTTTACTCAAGTGGTGAAAGGAAACTTCACATCTGCCTCAGTGAAAACTGAGTCCTCATGAGACATGTGATGTTGGAGCTCTTAATGAAAAAAATGGAGGTTAAGCTCTATCTAGAAAACAGATCCCTCAGTATACCTTAGGGAAAATGAAATATATTGTATACAATAATGTCCAGTCACATTTAACTCAAGTGCTTGTTTTTATTTGAGTCTGGCTCACACTTTTAACGAAAGCGAGTTTTCACACTCAAGGGATGCTCATATGTAAGTCAAACTAACAGCTTATTACTCTCCAGATCCTGTTGTCGTTCTGTCAGGCGCTACATTGTTCATCCTTGCCTTTGATGTGTACCTCAATGTCAACACATTGAGCCTGGCCACAACAGCAGCTGCACCACATCAGCTGGCCTAATCCAGCCACCGTGATGTACAGCACTGTGCACGCTCCAAAGAAAAGATCCAACCAGAGGTAAATGAAGAAAAACAAAAAAAACAGGACACCATTCCACTAACTTGAAAAATGACATCTGCTGGTGCTGACCAACCTTCAGGCCTCCAGAAAATAATCTTGTTTTTCAAGAGAATAAATTTAAAGATCAATCAGGGAGAGCGAGAGAAATCCTGGAGGGGGTAATATGCAAGATGAAAAAGGCACAGGCCAAGATAATAACTCTTGTTGGCAGGGACAAAATTCACCAGATACTTTCACTATAATACCAGCTGACCACATTTAAAGAGTGTCCTGAAACAGCTACCTTTACCTTCATAGACAGTGGCAGATCTGATGCATGCTGCTCACTGCAAGGTGAATCTGCAGAAAACCGCAAAGTCCAGGATTTGTCAAGTGCTGCCTTTGAGAAAGTTAAACATACATATTACAAACATCCAAAAGTACATATATGAAAACTGTCTTCAGTTCAGAATAATACTGTATAGAATATATAATATTACAGTGTACTGTGTATATATTGTGTACAGTATATATTACATAATGGAGTTGTTCAGTGTCAAGAACAGGTTAAATAGATTTGATGACGTGTGTTTTGTTCGTAATGTGTGTGTATGGCTTTACACACTGGTTAGTGTCTGTGTGATATGCTGTGTCTGTTTTTGAATGTGTGTCCAAATGTATGTCTGCAGGTTTATGTGTAAAGTAATTTGTTTTTGAACGTACATGCTCAGACATTTGTCAATGTCTGGGCGTGTTTCTGTGTCTATGTTCGTATCTTTGCAGATTCGCATGTGTGCAGGTTGGTCTGTGCATGGAGAGAGTGCTGGGTGAGTGTACTGTACTGTGTGTATATATTCATGCATCTTTGCATCAGCCTCTGTGCAGGTTTGTGTCTGATGAAGCATGAAGAGGGGAATTACTGAACCATGAAAGCGTAAAACACATGAATTTGTGTGCATACCCCATCAAAGACAAATTCATCCACCTCCTCAAATGTGTCATCCTCTGTGGTGTTGGGGCATGTGACAGCAGCAAGAGCAGACGCGAGCCTCCTTCTCAGAGCGAAGCCCCTCCATAACGCCTGGAGTTACCCAAAGAAAGACATGTTAGAAAACTCCATGAATCACGGGGCAAACATAAATACTGTGCATTATCCCATTAGGGAAATAAAACATGTTAACCCCTCTTTTAATTGCTGAATGTTCTGCTGCCTGAACTCTGCGTGACTCCGGGCTGTTCCGAGACAAATGGAGCTCCAGTGTGCCTCTAAATCCGCCAATTCCCAACGGGCTGGGGGGGGTGCACGCTTCACTTCAAGTTGAGCTGAGCAGGAATCCTAGAACTCTTACTACTGCACTTCTCTGGAATCTGATTAATCACTCTGTCTCCCCACTACAACACACAC
>NW_018127899.1:1201494-1224968 GCF_001952655.1 Monopterus albus | reverse complement strand
GCACCCCTTAGCCAGCCCTAAAGGACTCATCAAACACTTTTTTTTGTTGACAAGGGATTTGGGAGAAGCATTGAGTCGCATGTTTTTCAGAACAGCAGCTTACACCACTGTGGAGAGGATTAGACGAATAAGGCACCATAGCACGTATGAGGCCTGAAAATGGATGTTCAGGAGTGACAACTGACATTTTCAGATGTCCAGGGTGACTTCAGCTTTCAGCTATGATACTGGAAAATAGTAGCTGTAGCTGGTGAAGTTCTAATCTAGACACTGACATTCTGAAGAGCTGTTACAGTTGCAAGTAGATTTTAACAAGCAGGCACTCTGACAGGCAGAGCTCCTTTGATTTTTAATGCATATGTACATAATAAATATACTGACCTACTGGATGAACTGAATCAGTATTACCCATAAATACAACTGGTTGATTATATTAATTTGAAAGACCACAGTAATGTAGTCTGGAAATTGGTTGGAGCTTTGTATCCAGTCCTGTACAGTACCGACTTAGGGTCTGGCAAAAACGTGACAGTAGGGAAAATGCTCTGAGTTTGTATCATCGAAGGAAATTATCCACCATAACTGCATCATTTTAACCATTCTGGATTGGCAGAGAATGTTAGAAAGATGAGCAAATGGCCACTTTAAAAAACTTACTAAACTATGAACGCACAGTAAGAAAGGCAACAAACAGTTTATAGTACAACTCCACTCACTAAATTTAACCTTCTATAAGTCAGGCTACAAAACATTTAAATATCTGACAAAGTTCCAACGGTTTTACCTGGATGACAGTTGCTGCATAATTTTCAATGCTCCTGTTACTATAGAAAGGTCCTGACTCTGGCTTTCCTCCATCTCCTCCTCTTATCGGTCCCTTCTCAGCTGCAGGGGGGCTGCTGATGTTCCCACATTTCTGTCTGTATTCCCTCCACCGCTGCTGAATCAAGACTGCTGCTTTGCTGCTTATAAAAAGGACACACACTCAGGCGAATATACACACAAAGATATGCATGATGTCATAGCACCTTTGTCTTTCAAAACAAGAATTTATTTTGGAGCAGACACCAGGAAAGCAGGACTCTGGAGAGCTTAAGCATGTCTAGAGCCAGCCTCCATATTAAAGATCTATAGCCCTTTCAAAGATAGTGCAGTGTTAATGATGAAGCTGCGTGTTAAAATGAGTGAGATTTTCAACATCTTCTGTTGTAAATAACATAAAGGACGCTCCAATGATGACAAATGCTCTACAGCAGAAACTAATAAACTCTGAGATGCTATGAAAGGCATTATTGTATAATAAAAGAGACTGTTTGCTTTAAGTCGCCAGTGTCCAGTTGTCTATCATGGTGGAATCTGGAGGCTTTGATTCCAACCATATCAACTGATCTGTTGTTGACAGGGTTGGAGGGACTAGATAAACTGAAGTGTACGTTCAATCAGACAAAACATTTGGTTAATTACTTTCTGAGGTTCAGGTTTTGATGGTTGTACCCAGCTGTCATTTCAAAATCGGAGGAAAATGTTTGTCCCTCTGTGTCCAAGGAGCGAAGGCCTGTCTCTGGAACTGTTGTAACAATGTCTAATGTGTCATGCCAACTCTCTGTAGATAACTTCTCCTCCTTGGTCCAGGAGCTGCACCTGAAATTGTCCCAGCTTGGATTGACTTTTTTATTGGACTCCATTTCTGAGTGCTGAGTCAGCATTTCAGCATTGGTACTGTCCACGTCCACTGTTTCCTCAGGCATTGTTTGACCTGCAGACGCAGTGATGTCGCCATATTCATGAGCATATCTCTGGTCCTCAGCCAGCTTCAGAGTCTCAGCGAAGTGTCGGCAGGAGCTTTCGACAGCTTCCAGAGACGACGAGGCATTACTGTGAACATACACAAAAACCATAGTGTTCTAGGCATGGATGTTCACTCTGTTTTGGATATCTGTATGGACTGTAGTAGAAGCAGAGACTCCACTTACCCAATCACACACACATTTCAGAAAATTGCACCTAGAACCTAGTCTCAATGAATCACTATCATACCTACTAAACTGTATGCAGTGACTCATGTAGACTGGTCAGAACCCCCCTTTACAACAATGTGGCCAACAAACATATTAATCACAACACGGTGGGTGAGCCATCAGCAAAATGACAATGTCAATGCACTGAAAGCATCAGTGCTGCAAGGCAAACAAATCTATACTGAATTAATAAAATATAGCATCACACTGTGCTGATCTTAACCAGTTTGACTGAGGTGCGTGCACTGAGTGTGTGTGCTTATATGTGTGTGAATGAGTTGCCTGCCTGCTCTGTGTGTGCCCCAAATCCCAAATAATGTCTCTTTCATTGAAGGGATAAACCATGAATGAAGGATAAATTGACTACAAAGCCACCTCAATGGAAACTTAATGAATCTATTAGCAATGCTTGGCTCTGCTCCCCCTTCCTGTCTTCCACCCTGAGGGACCAGAGATGCTTCAGTACCCAACCAGTGTGGAACACTAGTAGCCTTAGGTATCACAGCTTCTTCTCTCTACAAAGACCTAGCTCTTCATTCTCAGTGGGACAAGGGAGACAGGAGTCAGGAGGTCCACAAGGACTGTGACCCCTGTGACCCCTCCTCCCTGTACCTGCTGGTTCACTCCAGGGTCACTGTGAGCATGCATAAATAACATGAGTACATGAAAAGAGGTAAGCATTTCACAATGTTAAAGCTGCAGTATAAAATGTTTAGGACAAAAAATGGCAACAAAGACACATATTGAGTATTATTAACCCGTGTTTGTCAGTAACTTTATGTGTACATACCACTTTCCCCATCGGTCACTTGTCTTTTCAGTAACATTTCGGGACATTTATGGACTACAGCATTTACTCTGACCATGCCAGCAGAGGTCAGAGTTGCAGTAACTGTTGGAGAGCAGCAAAAGACTAGAGACCAGCTAAGGTCAGAGAAGGCCTGGACCAAAGTATAGTGAACTTTATGTTTTAGTTCAAACTGGATCAGCTTCTACAGCAGCGGCTTCTACAGGCCATTTATTTAAACTCTCACAATAGCTGTAATCTGATCAAGATGAATAAAATACAGTGTGGTGACATGCGAAGTAATGGCAAAAACATGCAAAATTGTAGCTTAAGCACTTGCTCAAGAGGGATTTGCTGGGTTTTCCCTCTATAATAATAATAATAATGATAGTAAGGTCTAAACCTTAATTTGTTAAGTGTCTTGAGATGACTTTTGTTGTGATTTGGCACTATACAAGTAAAATTGAATTGAATTGAATTAAAATTATAAATACCTATTTTCTTCAGGTCTCTCAGTAGAATATTCACATGCCAATGAAACAGTAAGAACAAATAACATTTTGTTAAGTAGACAAGTTTTGAAATTACTTTGGTGATATTATCCAGGGGTGTACTCGCTTCTGTTCTGTACTGTATTAGTTTGAGCTGAACTTTGACATGTACCTTGTTACATCGTAATCGTGTTAGGACAGGAGGGACAGTTTCAGCAACCAATGATTCTTTCACTATACCTATGAACATGTGAGCATTGTTTTTAAATAGAGTTGATAGAATGGCAGCAGCCCAGTAAATTCTTATGGAATGATTTGCAGAACATAACTTACAAGAAATGTCAATGTTCAGTGGCCGTGAAGGAAGCAGGGTGCCCTTTAGGTATCAAGGTCGAAAGTAAAGGTGAAGTGCGTGGGATGATGAATGGCTGTGTAGCATGTGCAACATTCATGCCTGAGAAGAGTGATTCTCCTACTGCCAGTGCCTTTATTTTTGGGTCTAAAGCATGGATACATGCAGTATCTATTATGTATTTCATGTACCCATTTCTTGCAGTTTAAAGGCTATTTCTGTTCTACTGCAATAACCATCCAACATATAATATATAGAACATAGCCAGCAGAAACATTTTACATAACTGTTTTGATTCAGACACTGGTTTTCAGCTGAATTCTTCAAAAGCTACTTATGTGTGAAAAACCAGGGCATTCTGTTAGGAACATAGTATTCAGTCTCCCCCCCTACAGTCTGTGGATAAAAGTTATGAAACGATGCCCCTGATAAAGGCTGTGGTTGGACTGGCGTGTGGCGCTCTTCTCACCTCCCCTAAACCTCAGTCTGACACAAGGTCAGGCCAGGGGTTAAATGGCTGTGTTAGTCCATGCAAAGCCCCCAGAATGGCTCATTGTCCAGAGGCCAGAGGGGTAGAGGGCACACAATGAGGGGGTGAAGCAAAGGGAGCGCCACACTGCCCCCCAAGCCACAGGAGTCCTCAGTATGACCCGTACGTGTAGCCGTCACCACGTTTCATCTTTTGTGCTCTTTAATTTGGAAAGGTCATGAAGATAAGCAGAAAGTTGACCAGTGTTTTAAGTGTTGGTGGTCCGACTATCAGTGTTCATGTGTGTGTGGAGACCAGTGACATCGAAGCACTTGTGAAAATACATGGACGCTGTCTTTAGGCTCACTACGCCCTGTGTATCAGACATAACAAGAGGATAGCTAACATTCCTGGACCTTCATATCTGTCTGTCTGGCAGGCTGGTCAGCACACATTAAAAAGTGTCATATGATATCCTTAAACAGAATTACAGCCATTTATACAGTAGTCTCAACCTGTTTAATTGACTCTATTTTTATTTTTATTTTCTGTTTATAATCTCTTTAAGGTTTCAACTCTCCTGCATGTTTTAGCTTTTCTTCTCTCTTTTCCTTATAATTACTATCGATCAAACACAGATCTCACTAGCTGCTGACCAAGCACATTTTGTTGAGGAAACCTTTAGAGAAATTGCTGCACTTCCTAGCAAACAAATGTTTTTAGGCAATTTGGTGTGGAATTAATAACTACTTAACACAGAGAATAGTGACAAGTTAAATAAAAGAGAGAGGGAGGATGTTATAAATTACATTAGAGCTACAGCGTGTGGTTGATTCATGGCCCTGATAGGACACACTGGAGCCAAACGCGAATACATAAAACTGAGCTGAGCATCTCTCGCCTTTCTTCTTTTCCATGAGTCACTTTCAAGCATTATACTGCCATTGCTTCTAAGCTGCCTCAGAAAGTCTTTAAGATATTTCACTTTACCAGCACAGATGATGCAAATCTACAGTAACAAAGCTGAAAATCACTGGTAGATACAGTTGATCCTTGAAGATAAAGCAGTAAATTCTGGGCTCACACATTCCCAACACTTTTGCTGGCCTGCTCCTCCTCGGTAAATGACAGCACACTGACAGTACATCTACAGAAGCAGTCAGTACCTGAGCTCCCTGCTGTGGCGCTCTTGTAGATCACGAGTCTGCTGAAGCTGAGCCTGACAGAATGATAGGAAGCTGACTGAAGCCAAGCCGACCTGGTGAACAGTAGGGGGCGTCAGAAAGGAGTCTGTCTCCTGGTCATCAGTGGCCCTCAGGCCAGGCAGGGCTTTCTGCAGAGTGGATCTGAAAGGACAGCAAAGTGGATTAAACATCAGTGGTCAGGACACATTTAATGGCCGTACTTTTTGTTACTACAATATCAACAAAAAGTACAGTACATGTAGATGAGAGACACAATGATTCTTTTTAATCAGAATCAGTTCACAGACATAAAAACATACAGCAGTTCATTATTTTCTGTTTTATATTTCAAGCCGATCATTTAATCACTGATACTCGCTTATTATAGCTAAAAGTGTAGCTACACAACTACATTGGATAAAAACCCTACCAAATGGCCTATGTTAGGTGGTTTCAGCCTTCAAACTGGAGGCGAGCCCTGAATGGAAAAGTCTGGGGGAGAAGCGACCACTCCCCGAGGCTAAGGATGTACAAGCGGAGGAATCCCAACTATCTGCCAGAGAAACAGACCCCGTGCATCCACCAGTGGAGCACTGGCCAAATGTGATCTGTGTTCAGTGGGAAAACGTGGAGCTAGAAACCGCACATTCTGCTGATGCCCTGTACAGCACCACTGGTCGATACACTGGGAGTGGTGCTGGTGCTTTTGCCAATGGCTGAATTGACTTTTAGTCTGCACTTTAACCATCTTTTTCTGTACATGACACATCTGCAAAATGTAAAAAAAAAAAAAAAAAAACTCAAAAAGCAAAACTGTAAAAATAAAAGCCTTTTGGCTACAAAGTCAATTTTTTTATACATTATGAACAGTTTCTCAGAACTGATTCCCAGAGCAACATGGGCTGTTAAATGTTGCCTCCCTTATCATCAGGCAAGGAAAAAACACGTGTTGAGGGGGAACCTTTCATTTGCTGGTTCAAACAGATTCATAATGTGTTTCTTTTTTAATTACTCCATGCTGTACATATACTGTAACTGTATATTATAAAATGTTTTACAAATTCAGTGGATTTTTCTCAGGATGAATTTTGTTGGATTATGTAAAACTAAGCTTAATTTTACAACAGTACTTTAATTCTGTACTAAGAAGCAGAGTGAATACACCAAAGGAAAAAAACAAAACAAAGCTGAGAGTACTCTTGGTACTTTAAGTGGTACAATATACTGATTCAAGTAGAGATTATGAACTTTTCTTTAGATTCTTATTTTAGGATTTAAAACCAGAGAAACAGTTGATACTACACAGCAACAGCATGTAGTTTTTTCCAGTGCCTACCGCCACCCTAACACGACCACAAAGGACAGGATCTGTGTAATGTCAGAGGGATACAGTTCTGATGTGCGCCACTTGGTCTCTCTGACACACATCGGGATTAGATTCCAACCCTTTGGGCATATTGTCTGGCTTCTTCAAATGAAGCACCAAATCCAAATAAGACCTTTTGATGGTTACATGAGCTTACTGAGGTGGGGAGTGTAATTTATTTCAGTAATAGAAACCTCTTAGACACACTTAGGTGAACACAGGGTAGACCTAGGAACAAAATAATAATGAATTGTTGAAGTTTTTAATAGACCATTCCCATAGAAGATTTGGAAAAACTCAGTTTTCCTTGTTTCAGAAAGACAACTCTCTCTACATTACAAAAACCTCTGCTACACTACTGTTTTCAGACATTTTTTGAAGCGTAAAGCTTTTTTTTCTACTGGGCCATTGTAAATACTGCATTTGTCAAGGTTACATTTAACCAAACAACTGAAATGGATTTTTAAAACTAAAGCAGGAGCTTCACAATTGAGATGCTGTGAATCTTCTTTTCTCCTTACAGCAATATCTACACTGATTGTACTTGGACATCAACCTTAATCTCTCCTAAATTGATATGAATTACTTCCACCATTCGGAGGGAAACACTGTTCTTGGTTCACATTCCCTCATCCTCCTTCTTCAGCCCGTATGAGCACGAGTCCATATTTCATTTAATGAAGACTTCCTCCAAAACACTGACTCTTAAACCGACCCTGATTAATCAGGCCCTGTGTTTTCTTCTTTCACAGCTGGATCAGACACAGTCTACAGCATTCGACTTTTGGCGCCTTAATTTAGCCAGTGTTATCACTGGCTCAGGATGAAAGGGCCAGGGCACGAGCGTGGAAATGCAGAGGTTTAATTCCACTGTTGGCACTGGGGGTTAGTTAAAGTTCAAATAAATATCAAGGTTATGTTAAAGTTAAGGCTTAAGACAGAAAAAAATGTTCACAAATAAACCATGCTTATGGGGATTTTTGGGGGCAGAGTAACTCACTAAACAAGGAAATCTACAAATAAAAAAATATCATTTTTATGTTCAAACTATCAGCACCACTAAACCAAATGGCCAAAAGAACATAAGGCAGGAAAATTCTGTTTGACACTCAACTCTTTTCATTTATGATGTTGTTATTTAAAATGTACAAACATATTTGGTATATTTTTCAGTTCCTAAATGAGTGTGAGCAACTCTGAGGAGCAAAATATCTTTGCAAACCTCTAACAGCTGACATTGTTTATGGCAGGCCAATAAAAGTGTGTAGAATATACAGTAAGTGGTCACTGCATATTTTTCATCCAAGTCACTGCAACTGCAATGGGAGACTATTTAGGCACTGTAAGTGAATGAGCAAACTGACACTAAGGAGATAATTGATTTTTCTCTGGTATAAATATTTTGGGAATTACAAGCACTTAATGCTTCGTATGCACACAGATGTCCGTGGCACGTTGCAGTAATCTAATAGCGGACGCGGATCACAGTGGTAATCCTGGGAAGTGGACAGGAAGGCCTGTGTTCTGGTGGAATGTTTAGACTACCTGAGCCAGTAGAATGAATCTGTGATAGAGAAACCCTGGCTTTTCACTGGTATGTTTCTCAGAACTTCATTCTCACCGAGTGATACTTCAGAGCAAAGGAATCTGAAACTGTTTTTCAGAAAGTTCTAATTATACTATCTTGATTTGGAAACTGTGTGGCAGGTTCTGCAAAGAAGAAGCCAGCCAGAAAATTACTAGGTGCATCACAATCAGGCTAACATAACAACAATCTTGTCTGATGCACCCTAAAAGCAGAAACATACAGATTAGATAACAGATTAGATCCTGGAAAACAGCAGCCCATGTAATTTGCTCCAACTCCTCCATCCAGCCTTTGTGAGGTGCACATCTTGCAGAAAGTGACATCCCTCGAGACTCTCACACACATTCTGCAGCTCTGATAGAGAGGAGGAAAAACAACTTTGCCATGTCAGTGTCTATTTTTCAGTCTATTCCTCACTTTCACCGGTGGTTATGGAGCGCTCTATCAACTGAATGAAATTAATGATGTGCTGGTGTGTGAGACATGTTCCAGAAACCTTATGCATCTTATTTCCATGGAGTCATATAGTATTAGACAGCTGCCATACAGCCAATATAAATGCAGCAGCCTCATATAAAATAGATGGAATTATAAATGTTTATGCCTAATGTTTTGGTGCATGTAAATTTATAGCTATTGCACATTCATTTATTAAGTGAAGTCAATCTGTGGCTGAGTGGGAGTAAGGAACATACAGATGGAAAGTGATGAGCACTGAAAATTGCTGAATGCTCAGTATGCAAGTGTCACATGCATCAATAACAGTCAAAATAATATAAACCTTTATTTATAGATAGCTTTTAACATTAAAGTTACAATGTGCTTCAGACAAAGAACATACTAAAATAAAAAATAGATCATTAGAGGTTTTAAATTTGTCCACATTCCATGCGTAGTACTGTAGAAGTGGATATGCTTTTGTGATGAGGAAATTGAATTTCTATAGACTGTTTTATCAAGACAACTTGTTACCTGACATGCAGTTGAATCGAAGATCCAGATTTGCAAGGGACACAAAATGAGGCATGGAGGGCAGCTGGGTGATTCTATGAACCACAGACATATTTTACTAAGTTACATTACATCTTAAGTTAAGGGTTATGTCACAGTTAAACACAAATCATTATATTATCTAACTGTTTTTTAAGTTGTCAGGGTTGTATCAGCCACTTAAAAAATTATGGCCTTTTAAGTTTTTTTAAATATCAAATTATTACATAATAGAGAAACAACAAATACTGCAGTGGGTCATATTTGGACCTTTTTTGTTTATGTCACATATTAGGCCTCAAAAAGTACATGAATACTGCTCGTACCTGTTTTGAGCCACAGAGAGGTGTTGCAGGAGGGGAAGCCAGCAGGCGGTGAGGCCCTGCAGGGAGGAGATGCTGTTGTCATCCAGATTCAGCTCTCTGAGGAGGACGTGGTTGTTCAGACTGGGGGGCTGAAGGACAAACGGGGCAGCGTTGTCATTTAACACTGGCCACGCTGAGGGGTTAGACTAACTTTACATTGCTGCTGCTGCTCGGGCAGTGACTAAATGACCCCATCCATCAATGTCAGTTGCTTTAGTCCTCCTCCTACAGCTACCAGTGTCAGCCACAAGTGAAGCTCTGCTGTGACCAAGGGTGCTTTAGGAAATACCGGCTGTATACATAATCATACCAATTACTATTGTTTATATGCATTTTATTTTCCATTTTCTTGACTTTGCCTCATTAAGCAAAAACAAGCAAGGCCATGAAACTAAGCTGTAGAATCACTGGGAAATTTGGTTCAACATGTAATGCCAAACAGCAGCTTGTGAACGGGTCACAATAATCAGATCAGCCGTGACCTGTTCAAGGTGATATTGTGAGCTCCTGAACCGTCATCCCCCTTTTGGGCTATTGATATAACACTTTCAGGTTTTTATTAGTTTGATACATATACCAGATGCCTATTTCACATGTTCTGAGTAGATAGAAACCAAATTCTGGGTATGTGATTATAAAACCACTAAAGGTTATATTCTTGTTTCTGTATCGCAATTTAAAAAAATCATCTAGTTATATAGACAAAACAAAAGATGGAAAACAATTAACACTGATTTTCTGTGGAAAATAGCTACATTCCTATATACAAATTACATCTGTATGAGACAAAACCAAAATGGCATGGTCCTAATTCAATAGAACCTGCTGAGTTGCAAGGCCTTCACCCCCTCAAACTTAATCTAATCAGTTTCTATATAGGTCTCTCAAAATAAGAACACTGAAATGTGACATCAGAACCGGTGCTTTTAGGGATCAGCTGTTCTTACCTCAGTAAGGCTGTTGGCTCTCAGGTCCAGTGTGTTGAGCAGAGGACTGTTGTCTATTCCCTCCAGGCTTGCCAGGTGGTTGTGGGAGCAGTTCAGTTGGAGGAGGGTGTAAACATCCCTCAGTCCTTTGGTGCTGATCAGCTGGTTGTGATCCACTGACAACCTCTGCAGTCTCCTCAATGACTCCAGACCAGCTAGAGATGAGTGAAGACACTGGCTCAGACTGGAAAACAACTCAAGATGAGTCTGCAGATAAGCAAAACTAAACAAAGCATAAGCAGGTCTAAAAACTAAATCTGAAACGAGACAGCCCAAAAGCCCCTTGATTCGGTTTTAGAGGTGAGTCACAACAATATGTTACAGTAGCCGAATGTATAATTCGATGCATTTAACCTCTTGAGTGGCCAAAGTCTATTTATGACTTTAACCCCATGACTCAAGGCTCAGGCTGACTTTTTAGTGCATATTGCAGAAAGGTCAATGAAGTCCAGGGCTGAAAAGAAGACAAGTGCTGCCCTCTTGTGGAGTACTGCATAACTTGTCAAACTTCCCATCTGCTCAAGAAGGTCTACACCTTTTGGATATACCAGATGATGGGGTTGGGACTGTACAAAGCACAGATAAAAACAAGACATCTGAGAAATCTTAAGTTGCTACATACACATTACAAGAACAGTTGTTCCTCTTTTATCTGTTATTTATCTTTTTACAATAAATATTCAAAGTATATTGACTTGTACAGTTCGCACCAATACGGGTGATGGCGTTGTGTGAGAGGTCGAGAACGTCCAAATTGTCGGCACCACTTAAACCATGGATGGACGTCAGCTTGTTGTGGCCAAGTCGAAGCACCCGTAGACCGGTCATATTTTCACAGTCCACAAATGAAATGTCATTGTCCTAAGGCCAAACAAATGTAACATGATGTGCTTTTGAAAAACATGAAAAATGTCAGCAGTAATTAATTCCACTGATTGAATATGTACCTGTACATCGATGTAGCAGAGCACTGGTAACTGCTTGATGCCCTCCAGTGATCTAAGGCCACAGCGTCTGAGAGTAAGAGACCGAAGCTGAGTACACTGGACAAGAGTGGATAAGTTACAGCCAGGCAAGTCCTCCAGTGTCACTGAGGTCACCTGAAAGACAAGCATTTGTTTGGTTTAATCATTTTACTGAGGTACTGCTGTGGTGTATTAAATATGGACTAATGGACTAGCGAGTAGTTAGCAATTATAGTAATGAATACTTCTGTTTATTCAACATTATCTGACATGTTAGTTGTCAAACAACTTCATCCTTCAACAACAGGACTGTGGATGTGTCTGTACCATGCCGTGGCTGAGAAGTAGTGCAGGTTACCTCTTGCAGGGATTTCCAACCAGTAGCCTGAAGCAGAGTGTGTGGGGAGAGAGATGGCAGACCATCAGCCTCTGCAGCCCTCCTCAGCCCTCTTCGACTGCAGACGCAACTTTTCTGCCTCCTCCTGCTCTGCAGGGACAGTCTGGACCAAGGGATACAGTCTTTCATCCACGACAGCCTCTTCTGCTCCGTGTGCTCTGGGAGGCACACGGGTAAAGAGCCAAAAGAGGTGCAAGGCTTTTCTGCTGCGTCTTGTTTGTCCATAGATTTATATGTGGAGACCTCACTAATGTTCTCATCTAGGTCATGTTGCTGCACAGTTCCAGAGCTGGTGGGACTGGCTGTGGACTCAGCATGTAAAGGACCAGGGGTGGCTTTGTCTTCCAGGTGTGAGGTCAGGGAGTGCCCAGTGCTATCTGTCCTCTTTCTCTCATTTAGAGTTTTCATACTGCTACTTTCTCTTTTCTTCTCTTGCAGCTCACTTGCTCTTCTCAGCCCCTCTTCATTTTTAGTACCCTGCACCATGATGTTTTTGCTTTCCTCCTCTTCTTTCAATCTTCTTTCTTCTTTGTTTTCTCTCACTTCTTCCTTAATCTGCCTCTTGTCTGCCTCTATGTTTATTCCCACATCCTCCCTCTTTCTCATACAATTGTTACTAACCTTAGTCTTCTCTTCTTCCTGCCCCCTCTCTTTATCCTTTGTTTGTTTTTCATGTTCCACTTTTTGGTTCTCCGCTTCATGCGCTTTATTCCCCTCCTCTTCCTTGAGTCTTGCTTCTGCCATTTTTTTGCATCGCTCTTCTTCACTCTGTCTCATTTCTTCCTTTTGTCTTTTCGTCTGCTCTTCCTCTTTTATTTTTTTTTCCTCTTCTTTCCTTATCATATCTTTATCTTCCCTACTAAGTCTCCTCTCCACATGATTCCTTCTCCTTTCTTTATCTTCCTTGAGTTGCAGTTCATCTTCTGTTTTTTGATTTTCTTCTTTATTTCTTCTCACCTGTTCATCCATCATCTTTTCTACTTTTCTTCTTTCCTCCTCACTTTTTTTCTGATCTGCCTTTTTCGTCATCTTCTCCTGTAATGTCCTCACCTTAATCTCCTTAGTTATCCTCAGTTCTTGCTCTCTTCTCTTCTCTTCCTCTTCCCATTCATCTTCAAATGTCACTTCTTCATGTTTGCTCTTTTTGTTTCCCTCCATTTCTCCTTTGCTTGTTTCCTCCTCTCTTTCCTCATTCATTGCCTTCTCCTTTATATTATCCTCCTTTTTCTTCTTTTTCCTCTCTTCCTCTTCCATCTCTCCCTCCTTCTTCCTCATCTGTTCCTCTATCTTGTTATTGTCTTCTTCACTTTTCCTCTTTTCAGCCCTCTCCTCTCTCCTCTGTTCCTCTTCCTCCTCCTTTTTCCAAGGCTCCTCTTCCTTGTTTCTTCTCTCCACCTCTTCTTTAAGTCTGACTTCTTTGATTTTTGTAATCTCTTCCTTCATCCTTTCCTTTTCCATCTCTCTCTCAATTTTCTCCTCCACCCATTTCCTACCATTCTTCTCCTCTCTCTTCTTCTCCTCTTCCTCCGCCTTCTTTTTTTTCTCCTCCTCTTCCTTTATCCTCATCTGCTCCTCTTTGCTCATCCTTCTCTCTTCCTCCACTTGTTTCTGCAAGTTGCTAATCCGCTCCTGATTGGTAAAGTTAAAAGGTAAAGACTGGTAAACTATAGTGCCTTAATTTCATTGAGACATGATAGTACATAAAACAAACCGCATGCAAACTACAAACAACCCAAAAACTATTCACCTCAAGCAGTTTAGTGAGCTATGACGACTAAGTATAGACTATATTACTGTAATCTAGTATCTGAAGTCAGTGACTCTAATTTGTAAATTCAAAAGTCCGCCAAAAAGGACTTGTGTTCCTCCACATACTCTCACTGTGGAGCCTCTCAGAAGATGAAATATTGATTATTACTAACTTACTAACATGTCAGAGTGTTTATGCCCACAGCTGAAGGCCCTTCCTTAGGTTGCACACCTAGTTAAAGAGAAAAACTCTGATCTCGTACCTGCTGAAGCAGCAACTGCTGTTGAAGTTTTTCCTGCGCTCTCTTCTCCAACAACTCAATCTCCTTCTGATGAAGCTGGAAGAAGGAAACAAAAATAAGAAATAAATGTGACTCATGGTATTTATTACAACAGGGGTAAGATGATTTAAAATATAAATTCAGAACAGCACTAAGTTGGTTCAAATCTTATTTATCAGGAAGATTCCAATTTGTTCATGTTAATGATGAATCTTCTGCACAGGCTGAAGTTAGTTATGGCATTCCAAAGGGCTCCTCTCCTCTTCCTCCATTCACTTATATGCCATATTACATGTCACTAACTGTGTCTCCTCTCTCTCTCCCTGTACCTTTCTGCAGGTTGCCCTGGCTCTAGAGCTCTGTGTTTCTGATGAGCAGTGACTGTCCACATCAACCTGCTCAGTGTTTGATTGTTTGTTGTGTCCTGTTGCTTTTCTTTTCTTCTCTCTCTCAGACTTCCACATTCATCTTGTTGTCCTTATTAATAAAATACAGGAGTAAATTCGTTCACTCTTTTAACTGCCCTCTCCCACTGCAGCATAGCATCTCTTGAAATATCCTGGTTAATATTTTGTTCAATGACACTTCAGCAGGGTAGATGCATCCTTGGGTTATCTGTCTCCCTAAGAAACACAATCTCATTTTGCATTACTATAGCACTTCCTTTTTTTTAATTAGGATGTAAAGATGGTCAGCAGCAATAAATGATTACATACTGTATTTGCTCACCTGAAATATAGTAGTTTGCAAAAAGAACGTCAATCATATTAAGTTAATTATATTATTCATTCATACATTTATTATATACATCTAATATAACATTTATAAAACATGTAAAAATCAGCTACAGTTCTTTCAGATTCAGTCCATGTTCTCATTACTTATAGCGCACAGACCATAGCAACAACACCTTGATGGATGGGTTGATCCACAGACAAATCTCTCCCGAACCAGCTGTATTCCATTAACAGTTATCTGGACAAGAGTCCATGTTGAGTAAGAGAGGTCCTGAGAGACTCACCTTCTCTGCTTCCATGATCTTCTTCAGATCTTCCTGAAAGTCTTTTTCTCTTTGTCTCTGTTGCTCCTGTTTCTTCACCTCCTCACACTGTTGTTTCTCTCTGCGTTCTCTGTGGAATTTACCACTTTCCTTTACCTCCACTTCTTTCAGTGAGCTCTTAAGGATCCTGACTTTGCATGCCAAATGCGTCTCACTCTTCATATATTTATCTGTTTCAGCCTCATCTGTGATAAGTACAAATCACACTAGTCATTAATGAGAACAAAGAACAGGACAACAGTGCTCTCTTGTGGATAACAGTTCTATTACAAAAGATGTGTCAGTGCATATCAGACCACCAGCAAGGATTCATCACTGTAAACAAGAAGGAACAGAAAGAGAAGAGATGGACTCTAGCATCACAAAAGTTGGTGCCTCCAACTGGGAAATATGCACATAAAAAATATGATTTAAAAAGTACTACTTATCACTCTAGTCTCCCTTGAAATAAAGTCAGGTTTTATCATGTGTTTTTTCAGTTTATGAAATATCCACAGAGACAAATGTCTTGCATGTTGTGCCAGTGGAATGCATCAAACATTTTCCTGTTATACTTGTTTATACATGTGCTGTACCTTCATTGTTGAGACATGCTGCCACATTGTGAGTGAAAAGTGCTTCTCTCTCTGTGGGTGCAGGAAGAAGGCTGGTATCAGTGGAAGTGTTGTTCTCCTCATTTTCTGTTTCACTAATAATCTGTATCAGACAAAACATTCATTTGGTAGTTGTTTGACACAACCTGACCTGTTGTATGGGACCTATTGTATTTTTGGATGGGTCATACATAGATTGTGAAGAGAAATTTACCTGCTCATTCAGGTTCATCGTATCTTTTTCGAGTCCAAAAGGCAGGTCCATTATGTCTTCAGTGAAGTCTGGGATTCAATTCCAAAAAAAGACAGACAATATAATTTAAGCCACCTTGATGGATTCAGTGTGTTTTACTTTATTGTAAATGTCTAGAAGTACAGATGACATGTTAACATTCTGTAAATACAGAAGCTAAACCGATGTTGTTTTTATCACAGGAAAGCAGAGATATCTGGAATCATAAAGATGGGGCATGATGTTCATAAAATTCAACATATTACCATACCTTCAGGTTCTTGGAGAATAAGCTTCTCACAAACTGCTGCTCTGCTTTTTGAGGCTTCAAAGTAGCGGAGTAGAGATGGTGGAATATCATCTGTGGCCTATTGCAAGAAAGACAAGTTTAATGTGAGCCTGGTCATCACATGAGTGTTAATGTGTAGTCTGTCATTTTAGAAGATTTCCATCTACAAAAACCGCATAACAGGTTTATAAACTATGTTTCTGAAGACAAAGTAAGGCAAGAACTTATGACTGACTGAATACCAATATTTGGTCAGTGTGATAAACACAGTAATTAAACTTGTGGTGGGTCAGCCTATATTATGGGCAGCTCTCCACCCCCTGTTGTCCTTAATCCATTCTTAATAATGCCACTAATCCTGATTGTGGTCCAAGGGGTTACTCCTCAGATGTGTGTTTTAGTATAGTTACTGCATCCAAATTAATTTGCACAATTTTCTTAATGGTATAAATACATAGGCTATAAAATGTGTAAGTTAAGACATGGTAAGTGCCAGTCATGAGCATGAGTAACGACCGTATATGTAGGCTACTTTCTGTGTTGTTTTGCGCACCTGTGAAATGTGACGCAGCCAGGTGAAACTAAAGGATTAGTACATATAAGATAATAAAATATTATATAAGATAATAATAATAACAAATCATACAGTGGAAATGTATGTTAGTATCCACGACACAAGCTGGCAATAAAAAGTGAACAGCAGCTCATAGCTGATTCTTGCTAACTGTAAACACCACTTGTCCAAGTTCATTTAACCGACTTATTTCAGTGGGAGCACACAGACTTACCGCTTCACCGTGAAATGAAAAACTCTCCTGTTCATCTTTAGTTTTATTAGTATCAGAGTTGAACATATTATTCAGTTCCTGCATTTCGTATACCTCATCAACATCCGTCATGGTTTCAATCGTCAGCGACTTGTTGGCAATTCACGTTATCGTTTACATTCATTTGCCACCATTTATTGTCAGAAAGTTGTTTATGCTATTATTGCCAGCAAATACCCGGACTTGCTGTTCGTCCGAATAATATACTTCAGCACGTTAAAGCTAATTCAACGTTAGCTAGTATATAGAGAAAGTGGAAAAGATCACTTCGCATTTATAGCGACTTCGGTCTCCATGGAAACGACGCAGTGACTTACGGTACTTCGCAAAGGACAAACAGTGCAAAAAAGGCAAAGGGTAATTCTAATAATTCTGTCTTACAGGCGTCCCATTTAGCAATACTTATGTCTTTTAAATTATGGCCCTTTATTTTACCCGTATTATTATTATTATCTTACATATTATTTTAGATAGGCTTTGTATTCACAACTATATAGAAATGTAATACTGAATGTAAATGAGGTAGATTGTATCTATTAGGTCAAGGTTAAAGGTCAAAGTGTTTATCTGTCATATGTACATTTAGGAAACGTGTTTCCCTGTACAATGAAATTCTTACTTTGCTGTCCACATGAATGCCACACAATACAAGTGAAATATAAAGTAGATGAGCAATAACACAAATCTACATAGGCAGTAACACAAATTTAAGGCACTTTAAAGCAGCAGGTGAAGGAAGCAAATAAAAATACAACAAGAACACAATATAATGAAGAGAGAATTTATGTTAGGTGGGAGCCATGGAGTGCAAATATTCAGCAGTGAGTGTGTAATTATGCATGTGCAAAATGAGTATGTAAACCTGTATGTATGTATGTATGTATTGGGTTCAAAATGTTTGTTAGAGTAAGAATACTTGGTTAAAAGTTAAAACAATACCATATTTGTATTGGTGCAAAAAGCAATCTGAACAGCAGAGCTGTTTGGATGCAGGTCCTCTTTGTGAAAATAAGACTGGACTCATGAACTTGTGTGGGCATTTTGGGCAGTCAGCTGAAGGGGTCCTTGTAGGTGAATCACAGGATCAGAAGAACAAAAAAAGCTGTTAGACTGTAAACAATGTGCACTTTTTTCCATGGCATTTTTGATCACAAAGCCCAATTCCTGTCTCCCATGGTGAAGGCTCTGCACTTGTGCTGCACTCTTTGAAGAGATGCCAGTGGCCCACACAGATTTCCCATACACATTCCCAAGAACCTTCTAAAGGGAACCCAGTCCTCTTCCGCAAAGTGTGTCCTCCATCCCCAAATGTTTGGCCCCAGAGACACACTAAGGTCTGTTCTCGTGAAGCTCTAGATCAGACTAGATAATTTTTCCTTTTAAAGACCAAAACTGAATTTCACAATGACAATGAAAGGCATATCTATATCTATAACACTTAAGTTGGTATGTGACCCCAACAAGGTCAACACTATCAGAATCTTCACAGGTGTGGTACAGTCATGCTTTCATCAAGGTCATTATGGGTTATAGCACAACTTCAGCCCTAAGGCTGACAGACAGAAACAGGACAGTTTAGTGCAGTCATTGTGATTGGAGTCAAACTGCCTGGCTCTTATGTTTCATTAGGTCTGCTAATATTCATTGACCAAGTTCAATTGCTCAAAAAGGCTCCATCAGTAAGCCTTGTCCACTCTGATTAGGGCCAGGCCCTTTGTCAGTGGGCAAGGTGACTATCGCTTTTGTCCAAGTACACGGATCCCAGACAGTGGCCAGACAGAGCCAAGCTGCAGATTTATACAGCAGATTACACCAGTCAATGGTGGCTCCAGCCCAAGCGCAGCAGCAGTTTGGACAGCAGCCTTGTGTTTACATTGTCAAGGGTTTTCTGTTACTCGTCTGTAGCCATTATCTTGGCAGCCATTGGGTCCAACAAGCCTATCATTTCCATCTGGAGGCTTGGATGAATGAAGGTATTAGAGGGAAACATCACCACTACCCCAACTATCTTTCAACTTTCTCTTACTGTGGATTCTGAATGTAAAGGTTACAAGCCAAAGATGTAATAATTATGCATAAAATTAATTTGTAAATTGTTTGCCGATGGGGTTAACACAATAGCTCTATCATCATTATCATCATCATGCATATAAGTAATCACAGCAAACCTAAAATAAAAAATGGAGGATTCTTCTCAAGCCAGATATTGACTCATGTGAGTAAGGCAATTTATGTGTATGTCGACCTGATGATAGTTTAAACATACTGTGTGTGTGTGTGCATAATTTAAGCAAGTTAATCCTGCATTAATGCTGCTGTAAGCCTAATCATTCTAATGCTGCATTCTCACAGTTATGTACTGTCAAAACAAATTGTCACATCAATTTTCAAATCTATACTTGCACAACATTGGTTAAGTTCACCCAGTTCTTCTTCAACACCCTCCTAATTTAGTCACTTCTTCCCAGATTTTGTTTAGTACATTTTTAATGTGTTATTACAAAGGTTACATACACAGTGTTCCATGATTAAACCCAAATTCTGGCACATAGAGTATCTTCTTTCAAATATCTAAAAAGCACATGCTCACAACAATAATTCCCTACAGGGCTATTGACAACCAGGGGAAAAATAAAATGAGTTCTTTTGTTTACTTCACTAAAGAACCAGAACAGTATAAAGAATGCTTCAAGCTAGCTCAATATTTTGTGCTGATCCACAGACTGTGTACAGAAATCCACAGTGCAGAGGCAGAATGGACCTCAGTGAACCAAAACATCTGTTGACTCTGCCTATCATTTGCATATTTAATGCAACATTTGATTTTAACAAAACATGCAGAATAAAAATTAAATTACATTAAAAAAATTTTCTTTATTCTAGAAAAATTATTATAATTGTAGTACAATTTCACAACTCAGTTGTGAAATCTAGCTTCTTCCACCTCAGGTTGTTAACTAAAGTCAAGTCATTCCTTTCTTTTAATGATTTTGAGATTGATTTATCACTTCCCGCCGTGACTATTGCAATGGTCTATACTTAGGTGTCAATCAGTCCTCCCTGTCTTATTTTCAGATGGTTCAAAACGCTGCTGCTCGTCTTCTGACAAGTACTAGAAAATTTGAGCATATTACCTCGGTACTGGCCTCTCTCTACTGGCTTCCAATCCGTTTTGGACGGACAGACAGACAGACAGACAGACAGACAGACAGACAGACAAAGAGCTCTTTATGAGTATTCTATGACGAAGGAAATGCTTTCATCACATTTGTTTGAGCTCAAGGATGCACACTGTGCTTTTTAGTGAGTTACAATGAATGTACTGTAAACTCCAGAGGGCACCTGTAATCAAACAAAACTCTATGAAAAAGACCACATTGACCACAATGTTACTCCTTGGACCTGTGACGATAATTATCCTTAGTGCAGAAACACTGCCTCCCAGAATGACATATAGACACTGAAGTCTTAGCAGTAGTACAGCTGTAACAAAAGATGAGAGCACCAAATATGACCTGTGCCAGGACTAGGGCCAGAAGGTGCACCTACTGTGTGGTACATGGGGTGGCAGGATGTTCCCTACAGCTTTGTTATCAGCACTGCTACAAAGTAAAAGAGACAGTTTGGAACCAAAGGTCACAAAAATTCCTCGGGTAAGAGGAACATGTCCTTGAGTAACCTCCAGTCAAAACTAGAACACTTGGACTCAGACAAAACACAGTGGGAGCAGACAACATTTATCACCTTCTGGTGTTTCCCTTCTTATTTCACCCATCCAGGCTCCAGCCATCAGCACTTCTCACGACCCCACAGTATCAGATGGACTCTTATCCTCACTGGAAAAAAAAAGCATACCCAAAACTGCATCAAGGCTGTTACAGTGAACACTGCTGTCACCTCACCACTTTTGTTTTATCAAAGCAGATTGCAGCACACAGGCTTTTCTGTTTTTCAAAGCAGCTCCAAGACAGCAGCACACTTTGTTTCCTCTGGGTGAAAACAAAGCTTTTCAAGACACAGCACACACTCAAGGTATGTGAGTTAAAGAGTTTAGTGTGTAAATAGATGATCTAAATATAAAAACTGCAATCATAGGATTAGATAGAAGTTGCAGTATGGTTCCTGTCTATATGGGAGTAAGTACTGTGGAATGCACAGTCCTAAAAGTACAAACTTCATCTCCCACCATTTAACTGCCTTCCCTGGGCAGAATAAGCACTTGTGCACCTTGAATCTACTCTACCAGGGTAGCTTGTGTTGTGTATTTAAGGCCTGAATTGACTAACTCTCTATTCATTATTCATTTCAGATGAATGAGGACAATTCAGTGTTCATTCTATTCTTAGCATTTCTATTCTGAAGCTGTGTGTTCTTTATCAAACTGTTGATTCATTAATTTATGCCAGTTCTGAGTGAATTTCATTGGCTGAGAGCTTGTGTCTCAGTGACACGGTGAAAACCAACCCGCCTTAACTTTCCATCAGAGGTCTGGGAGGGGAAACCTCGTGACGGCCTGATGGCATCGTGTTGCCAAAGTCACAGTCTGTTCATGAAGAATTCAACAGGTAGACAATGTAAGCTGCCATATGTGACCAGCGTGTGTACTGTAGCATCACAAAATCAAAACAGCAGTGAGGAATGAGGAACACCAGGTACTTAAAGGTTTAAATGAATCAATCACTTATTTTATTCCTGTTCAAAACAAACTCAACCTAAAGCATTTTGGTTGTTTTGGAGAATTCAAACCTAAGTTCATGTTCATAGAATAAAGACATAAAAATGTTCTACTTCGCCACCCCAGGTTTTCTCTCAATTATTGCCTAACACCATAAATTGGGTTATAATGCCCCAGTACACACTCATCTACTAAGTTGTTACTCAAATGACCTGCTGATCCACAAGCTCCATCTGAGACAGATATGCTGTAAGAGGGTTCACTAGTTTACCAGCTGGGAAAACAATAAAAACAGACTAACACAGAACACGAGGAGGCAGAGGTTGATACTGGACTGACTGTGAGAAAAAGCTGCAGCAGATGAGAAACAAAATGTCATGAGAGAGACCTTTTGAAATAGATATAAATAGTACAATAGTGTGCATATAATATAAAAACGGGTATGTGGCAAAGGAAAGAAAATCATAGTCTTACTAGGGTGTTGTTCCACCACAAGCTGTAACTGATTCATTCATTTTCACCCTGATCAGACCATTCAGTGAACCCATGGGGGCTGTTGTGAATGGGGGCAATGCCATCCTGAAAGAAACCACTTCTATTAGTATATGTTTCATTTTAAGATAAAGGTGATAACCTTCCATGTGACATACCAGAGCCACCAGACGTCCTCACAGCACTCATGTCTGTACCATTCAGGCCACCAGTGCCTGTGTTTTATGCTTTGTCTTTGTGCCACCCTTAGAGCTTTCTTTTGCTTCAACTAGGCCTAGTCAGCATTTTTATACAGGGGAAGGGATGATATTGTTGCTTAACTGTATTGAGCAGTACACCGGTATGAATGTATCCCACGCCACACCACACAGCCATCTCCGGGTCTCTGCCTCCTGTCTCCTGCTGACACAGCCTACAACTGCAGAGTCATCTGAAAGCTTCTGCAGATGACAGCTGATTCAGAGTTGTGCTGATAGCCAGAGGTGTTCAGGGTGGAGAGGTAGTTGCTGCTGTGCTCCTGTGCTTCTGACCACCCATTCAGACAAACATCTCTGCAGTCACACAAACATGTCTGTCCGTCAGGTAATTCCAGGAGGTTGTGGAGGTGTCTATCAGCATCTTCTGGAGCTTCTCTCTCCACATGATAGGTTGGATTAGTGGTTGGACACTGCTGCCTGCTTTGTCCAGGTGAGAGACAGCTCACTGAAAAAAGACAGATGATGGCATCATCAACTCCAACCTGAGGGTGATAGGTAAACTGCAGTGGGCCAGTGTCCATAGCCTTATACACTAGATATATTACTCACCAGACAAATTGTTCTTCTTTGGCTCCATAGACTACATAGTTCAGTTTTCTGCCACTAAAGCCAATCTGCCATTGAGAAATCTTCATAATCACCTAAAACCACTGCTATCCTATTAGACAAAGCCACTGCCTGCTCTTTTCAACTGCTGCTTTGACTTGACAAATTCCCCGACCACAAAACCCTGAATCAGTCAGTTGCTATAAATCAACTGCGTTCACTACCTGGTAACTTAACCCAGGCTTGTCAGCTCTGTCACTCTCTAGTTTTGTTTTCTCTTTGACTTGTTCTTGAACCGGTGCTGACAGTCTCTGCTGTGAGGCTGAACACTACATAAACATCATCTTTCGTTTTCCATTTCCTTCTCTTATGAAACCACTGTGGTTTGTTTTCTCTGAAATGTGTATTTTTTCTTCTCTGTCTAATAAAAGCAAGTCAGTGTCATGCACCTATTTCCAAAATAATTTTTGTTTTTAACTACTGGATTGCCTTGAAGATTTCTGCAGACATTCCTG
>NW_018127899.1:1197676-1201476 GCF_001952655.1 Monopterus albus | reverse complement strand
TTTGGTGATTCCTTGACTTTTCATCTAGCACCACCAGTAGGTTGACAACTGTCATTTTAAAAGAGAGTTTTGCTCTAGTACATTTATCAAATCAGTATTTCCATTTGTCCAGTACTTTGGTTTAAAAACAAAAACAAAAATGAATGACATTTCCATTCACTGCAATTTGTATTTAGTGCTAATTAACATTAGCTAATTAGCTAATGTTAGCATGCTAACACTAAAGAAAGTTGGTGAAATGTAATATTATGCCTGCTAAAACATCAGCATGTTATAATGTCACTGTTAGCATGCTGACATTAGCAAAGCAATGCTGTGCCAGTACAAGGAAGTAAGTTGCCTGGCTTTATACTCTTAGCTTTGTTATGTCTTATTTATCTCCTGTAGGTTGTCTAAAGACACGTTTGCTACCACATACAATACTGATATTTATAACACACTCTGAAAGGGGCTAAGGATGAAAAGAACATTTTTTTAAACAGCTTTTCAATCCACAGCGTTATTCTCTGAACAGATGGTGATCATGCAGTGATAATACCTCGCTTGGTTTTTGAATGGGTGCCATCAATTACCTAAATAATTTATAGGTGACCTATGCTGTCATCAGCCAAACAAAATACACATGCACTAAAACAATTAGCACAGTTTTCTTTCATTGCTTTTAGGGTTTCTGTGTGGCCCTGCTAATGAGATGGAGGCTATTAGCAACAATCAATAAGTCTGCTCTAGTTGGGCTCCAGCAGAGAAAAGAAACTGCACTGGAGATTCTGTACAGTGGGTATGAAGAGCTGTGTTCGGGTTAGGAGTACAGAGCTATGCACCAAAGTGTCAGAGACACTTCATCCTCCATCAGAGGAGAGCTGTAAAGAACTGTGTAAGTGCTATGAACTGAAAGTAACAGGACTTATGTGAGCACTCTCTCACACACACATTTCTGCCTGGCAAAGTCCTGCTGACAACTACTGTGAGGTTTGTATGATGATGCCCTTGATGCACCTGAAATACTGGGTGGATATTTACTCAGACTGCAGCAGCTCAGGAAAAAGATGTGGGCAGCATCAAGCTCTTCTTTCCAATCTACACATGAATTTCATCTCAGTGAAATAGCCAGAAAAATCAGCTTTTCAGGAAAAAAGGAACACAGGACAATGATTCTCCTCTTCTATAGAAGATTTAGCCTTCAAAATGGAGCAAAGGTAAACTCCTCTCAGCTGATAAATGAAATTCAGATTATGTCACTTTAAATGCAATTCCTCTCAGACAGCTTTATCATGATCTTTGACTGGGTTCAAGTTTTCTTGCTAAACATGTGACACTGTGAAACTCTAAACACAGAGCGGTGCAGCGGTGTCCATAAGCATTAACCTTAACCAAAGCTTTCTGTGCACAGTTTAACAGTTGTCAGAGATTTTCACACCCCAAGCAACAGAGAACTGGATCATGGGGTGCCGTCACATGATCCAGTAGGTGGAGGACCTGCATTAAATACTTTAACTGACTAAATGTTCAGAAGCATTATCAACAAAATGTACTTAAACTATGAAAGTAAAAGTACTTGCCATGCATTATTATTATCCAAAATGCTAATGTATTATTATTATTACTGATGAAAACCAGGTGTAAGTAGTATTCTGGACAGGTCAACAAGTCAGAGCCCTACATTCAAAATGTTGCTAAAGTACAAAGGCACACGCATCAAAATATACTTAAATTACCAAAAGTAAAAGTACTCAATCTTCAAAATGCGCATTTAACATGAATGAATATAAACATTATTGGATTATAATCACTGATGCATTATTGTGTACGTCACATTTAAAGCTGGTAAAGGTGGAGCTATTGCCTTATGATAATATGCCTATGTAATCTGATTCTGAAAACTAACTGGTAAGTAACGTTATCAAAACATTTGTTGGAGTAAAAGTACACCATTTACCCCTAAAATGTAATGAAGTCAAAGTGTAATGTAGCAGAAGATGAAAATACTCCAGTACAGATAGCCTACCTCAAAACAGATCGGTTATGGTCTTATACTCGTATAGTGCTTTTGCAGCACATTCAAAACGCTTTGACATTATTCGGACATTCACACTCGCAAGCCGGTGACAACCCGGGGTTCGGTGTCTTGCTCAAGAACACATCGCCATGTTGACTGGAGAAGCTGGGAATCGAACCGTTAATCCTCCGGTTAGGAAACGACCCGCTCTACCTCCTGAGCCACTTACAGTGCTCGAGTAATTGTACTACCACATAATGGATCTCGGCATTATCTAAATTCTACCGATATAAAGGCTATTGACCACCTATTTAAAAACATATCTGTCACAAAACAGATTTATAATAGGCTATATATTTATTTTTTTTATTTGTGCAGCAGTAGCCTCGAAGATTACGCCGTGGATGACGCGCACCATGCCGACCTTGATTAAAATCTCAGTTTTTACTGGTTAAAATCGTAACTCCAGTCTGTTTTCCGTTATGAAAACACTGTAAATATAAGCCGGCGTAATGCCCAGATGAACAAATATCCAGAGGAGGAAATGATCGTTTATAAACAGAGGCACATTGCATCCATCCATAAGCCAGCCCATTTGTCTAGTAGTGGATCGTACCAAAATTAAAAACAAGGTAGGTACAGAAAACAAAGACGCTTGTTTCACTTTAAATCTTGAACATGGCAACATGTATTTTATACAGGGCCATATATCAGAGGCATGTAATTTGTTTGTGGTGAAATGTGGCATAAATAACAAGTGAGAAAACGAGATTATGTGGGTGCATCGGAGAGCAGCACCCCTTTGTGCGTGTCATGCATCGGTCATTACAAGGAGTCAAAGCGCGGAGTCTGAGGCAATACACACCGGCCTGATTGGATGACAGAGAAGCAAGTGATGATGTCTGCCCCGTGTATGTCCTCTCACAATTTCATTCCTTGAGACGCATCGTTTCAATAAAGGACGAGTGTTATTCCGCACAGGTGAGTACCCTCAGCAGCAGCATCCTTACTGGGGTTTGGGTTTATGATAAGGCATGGCATAGTGTGCGTGAGGCTGATAGAGGTACCAGTGCGCAGAATGTGGCTGGGCAGTAGATGATGAAATAATGCACATGGATGTCACGAAGACTAGGCGGGAGAGAGCACATTAATTTATGCGCATTCCCCAGAGAACAGGTTGTGCTCGGGCAGAACAGCGAACCACATGGTACCGGTGTGATGTGATTTGTTGGGTTGATTTTTCCCCATTTTATTCTTTAAATTCCGTTCCCCACCCGCATTTCTCCTGGTGAACCGGCCCGTTTTTTTGGCTCATCATCCCTGAGTCATTTGCAGAAAGAACAAATGGCAAAGCCTTTTTGTCTTTATTCGTTCAGCCCAGCCTAAACAGCCGTGTACCCCATGCAGGCAGTTTTTATTACAGCCTCTGGAACAACTGCAGTGAGGGTTACTCAGCATCATCGGTCCTTTTGGCTGCTGTGTTATGAAGCGACGGCCTTTGCTTCATAGAAACCAGGTTGAACTGGAGGCGTTAAAGAAAATCTAATAATCAATTAATCCATTTGTGAAATGCGGGAGGCGTGTTTCCGCAACATGGTCGCATCGGAATATTTCATGCGGGAGATTCGTTTAATAGAAAAAGGCCATTTAAGCATGATCAAAAGCAAAACGCCCTAAGGATGATGAAACTCAACAGACAACCCGCGTTTGGGTGGATAGTGTCCACACCCTTGAACGTTTCCCAGTGAAATCTAGAGGATAACTCATTATAAGTGGCACTGAATGTTCATACAGAGTATTAGAC
>NW_018127899.1:1178424-1197658 GCF_001952655.1 Monopterus albus | reverse complement strand
GTAAAAAACACCCCCCCCCCCCCCCCACGAGGTTCCCACTTTCTCATTCGGGGAACCGCCGTTTATCTGCGCACATCAGTATTTTGAAAGTTTTCAGCTGCGATGAAAAGAAATAGTGTCCTCCCTTCAATTATACAGGAGGCTTGAAAGATGATAGTCTCAGTACCTCGACCTGTCAGTCTCCCAGCCGCCGCTCGTTCCCAGCATCCACCCACACGCACAGAACAACAACCAATGATCCCCATTCAGTGATTTGCTGCCCCTGCCAGCCATGTGATTTCCATGTGAGAAAGAACTCTGCATCCCTGGGATGAAGCACAATTTTTCTGCATGGACCGATCAGATAAGTTGATGCGGAGTATAAGTAGGAAGTGTAAAATTATTAATTATTTTCAAATTAGAATCTGATTGAAACACGTTCATTCCTGGCTGTTCAGGTAAAATGCTGTTTGATTTCTTTGTCTTTTTCATCTGCACAGATTTAGAGAGATTTAGAGATTGGCTGAATCTCCAACTCAGATCTGTAAAAAAGGTTTACAAAAAGTCCATTCTTTTCTTTATCAGTCAAAAGTTTAGCAAAATTAATTCAAGCTAAACTTGTTACACAGCGATTTATGTTGGGAAATTGAAGGCTGAGGGTAGAAACAATACTACACTGACAATCTAAGACCATTTCACTAAATGTGTTTTCTCAGTGACGAAGCCCAGATGCAACCTCTTTGACAATTTTCATGTTTACAGTTTCCTTACTGCAGGTACTCCTCTCTGCCCCACAGACATTTGGTGATAATGAAGAAATAAACACTGTGATCAGTCACCCCCTACAAACTGTCTTAAACCCAACGGGCCCCTGAAATCAATTATACCAAACTTGAGGCTTTGCACAGTCTGAGTTTAAAAGGTGACTTTTCACAGACTCCGGCCCCTCCAACCTGCCAACCAAAAAGACATTCGACCCTTCGCCCTTGTTTGCTTTGTCAAATGCCAAAAAACAGCAAGGCCGTCAAGAGAGAGCTTGACGACGATGTCACAGAGTCTGTCAAAGACCTGCTTTCCAATGAGGATGCCTGCGATGATTCCTTCAAGAAGAGCTCGCTGATCGTCAGTAGCCCTGAAGGGGAAGGGAAAGTTGGAGGAAGGTGGCTCGGACAGCGAGGAGGAGGAGCGCCCAGCCTGGAACAGCAAGCTCCAGTACATCCTGGCCCAGGTTGGCTTCTCTGTAGGTCTGGGCAACGTCTGGAGGTTCCCCTACCTGTGTCAGAAGAATGGAGGGGGTGAGTCCTTGTCAGGAGTTTGCTTTAACAGTTTCACTTTGGGCATTTCACAGTGGAATTACATTATCGTGACAGTCATAAGACGTGCTTCCAGTAGCAATGGGCAACATTTATTAACTTGAAACAAATAAAATAACATAAGGACTAGAATAAAATTTCAATTATTTCATTTAGGATCAAGAAACTGATAGATGTTTCGAACTAACAGTTTGGGTAATAATTTTACAGTTTGCCTTTGTTTTCTCTTCCAAATAAGTTTGGTTGTAACCTGGACATGACTGGTCGCATCTCTGTCCTGTGTGACTTCTTTGCAGTGATATTGCCCCATCGTCACATCTCAAAAATTGACTTGCTGAGGATAATGTTAGTATCACCACCAGAAATGCCAGGTTCGAACCCAGAACCTTCTTGCTGTGAGGCAACAGGGCTGCTCCATACAGTAGCTATGTAAATACTAATGTAAATTCACAGTAACATTTCTAAGCAAAAAAAGTATTAGAAACTGGTCCATTGGGAGGAAAAGTTTGATATCAAGCTCTGACATTGTTCCAAGTTAAAAGTGGGGGGTGGTTGGGATAGTGAGTGAATTTCAGTGGATGTTAAGTCTCTGGGAAATAAATGTAAGTCAGTGTAATGTCCTCTGAAGTGATGGAAACAAGGCCATGTGTGCGTGAGAACGTAGCAGGGGGTGCAGCTCAAACCACGACCTCTGGCTTGACCCTGTCATGTTTTCAGCTCTGTTTTAAACAGTTCTGGTCGCCCTACTGTGTTCAGCTGTAATTAGATTAAAATGTCAGATCTGGGGCCGGAGCAGGTCTCTGGGTGTCTGTGAGTGTGTTCTTGTATGTGTGTGGGCTTTCTCCTCACCTTCCATTCACCCACACCAGGAACCTACGTGCGTTATGTGCTTTGCTCATATACATGTATACACATCATTGCCTTTCATGTCCTCACAGTGTATTCCCTTTTCTGGCAGCGTAGAGAGCACAGGCGACCTTTTGTGCTCGGGCTGCTGCAGTGCCCTACAACAGAGATTATATCAGATGATCTGTTGATTTTCTCAGTTAATTGATTACTAAAATACCAAAAAGTAATGAATTTTAATTTCTCAGAGCCCAGTGGTGATATAGATATTTAGTGTTTTATCAGAATAACTGTTCAAAATTCAGTGATATTCAGTCTACTGACATACAGAATATGAAGAAGAAAAACAACAACAAGATAAAGTAAAAGACAAATGTACACAAATCAGATGTTACTTTTTTCAGGTAGGCTGGCTTTTAAATAAAATGCCAGAGCCATGTACTCTGGTTAGATTCATAATCATGTTTATTTCCTCTACCTATTTTGCAAAGTAAGGTTAAAAAATCACACTGGGATCAATAATTCAACTTAAAGTCAGATTCAGGACATTTCTGTGCTTTTTTTAGCAACACAAACTTCATGTTTACATATGGAAAAGGATTAGGGCCACTGTAAATAAAAAATGTAGTTGAATTCTGACTTTTTTAAAACTCAGATTTATGAAAATAAAGTCAAAACTCAAGTCATTTGTTTTTACAGTGACCCTAATCTTCTTCTGTACAATGAGATGGAGTGGCTATGAGACTTACCAAGGAACTGTACTAATCCTTTGACTTTTTATCTAGTTGCATCAGTAACAATTTTACTTTGTCCTCTGACAACCTGCAACACTACTGAATGCTCATCAGCAAATATTAGCAGTCTAACATGCTAAACTAAGATTGTAAGCATCATACCAAACTATTAGCATGTTATTGTTAGCTTTTAGCCTGCCTACATCCAGCCCCACAGAGCAGCTACAGAGGCTGCAGACGCTTACTGTTTTTAATCTTGTATTTTTTACTTTAGTGACCAAAGGCTACTCTTTATGGCTTAAATGCCTTCGTGGCTTGTGATGAGTTTGTGCTGTTGTTACCTACTGAACCCACAAAATAAACTCTGTCCTTTCATTTGCCTGTGCCCCTTAGAGAGGTGGTGTACACCAGTGGCCTTGTTTTTACAGTTTAATTAACATGCTGTAATGCTTGAGCTTGCATTTTGAACTTAACAGTAACATTCCCAAGTCAGCACCTGTGCAATTTTTTAGATAGAGATGGAGTGTTTTGATCCTCAGCTCATTTCATTCAGTGACAAATGAAATAATATTTAAGGTAGTTTTGATATGAGTAATTTCCCATTACTTGCACCACATGCATGTCTCTTGCCTCTACATGTGATTCTGCCAAAACACACAGAAAGGTCACTCATCAGACTGTCTAAATCTTTATGTACTGTAGGTAAAGAGGACTGCAGAAGCTATTTTAGGAAAAGAAGAAATGCACTCTAATCAGACTGTTTGTGTTCTCAAACACAGCTACAGAGGCTGACAAAGGCTTTTAAAGACGTTGCAGACCAGTGGTGGTTTTGATGCTGACTGATGACAAAGACTATTCCCATTATGAACTGTGCTCTCACTGAACCAGAATTAGATGGTTAATATCAAAGACTGGTTAGTTCACTGTACAAACACAAACACACAAATTTTTATTTCCTGTCTATGACCACTCCCATCCCAGCCAAACCTGGGAGGGGCAGCAGGACTCAGGAAGGTCTGAATATATGTCCTGTCAGGTGAAACAATAAGCTCTGATGAAACAGGGGTGCAACTAATCTTAAACACAATACACCTTTCCTTGACATTTTGACACTGTCATCAACCCACTAGTGTTATCATTTCGAGTCAGGGTTGCGTCAGGAAGGGCATCCGGCATAAACACGTGCTAAATGTCAACATGCGAGTCGTCAGTGTGACGATTCGCTGTGGCGACCCCTCAATGGGAAAAGCCGAAAGTGACTTTCTCATCAGCCCACTAGTGTTGTCATTTGATGTTGTGGTTTAGCCCATGACAGGGGAAAATGTTGCAAAAGGGGGATTTAAAAACATGTTTTTTATTTATGTTTTTTTCAAGATAATTGTAGTTGTTGCACCAAAAATATAACTTCAGAAAGTGTTTTCTAAAAAGAACTGGCAGCTTTTTCGATCAGTGGCTGTGCAATTTTGAAATGATGCAATACTTTTGAAGAGGTTTCTGTGGCTGAGGGTCCCGAACTCTTCAACACACACAGGAACTTTGATTTCACATGAGAAGAAAAACCTCCACACTACACTGTACATACTTCACAATGCCCCAGCTGTAAGAGAAGAATAAAGGGCACATTATTATAAAATTTGATGCCACCAAACATATGTAACCACCAACCAGGTTTCCTTCCTAGCAGCCTCACCTGGATTCCACAGCACCACACTATTACAGCCTGTCTTAATGTTAGTCATCCAGCCTTAAACCTTAATTCTAGAGATAAATGCCATCTTTGTCACATGCCCCTAAGTAAACCCACTGTAATTTAGGTAATTTCAGACTTTAGTGTCTTTCCTGGTTTCCGGAATTATTTGACTGCACCACACCACAGAGGAGGTGGAGACAGACTGATGCAGCTCAGCAGATGTGTGCATAGCAATTTAAGTGTGTGTGTGTGTAAGATAAGGAGACAGATAACATTAAAGAGGCTGCTCTGTGTTTTATAGTATGTGTGTTTAGGCAAAGGTGTTACTTTCAGGGGAACACTGGGTTCAAATCTAAGAGGTTGTTGTATTTGTGAGTTTGTACACAGTATGTGGCAGATACAGAGGTATAGCTGTGCTCATGTACTTATAGGCTGCTTTCAGGAACTGAAGTGCTGCCTCTTCACAGCCAGACACACTTTCCCCTCCTTCATCTAACCTGCTGTCTGTGTTGTTTGGACTGGCAGGAGCGTACCTGGTGCCCTATCTGATTCTGCTGATATTGATTGGCATCCCGCTGTTCTTCTTGGAGCTCGCCGTAGGACAGCGGATCCGCAGGGGCAGCATCGGGGTGTGGAACTACATCAGCCCTCGGCTGGGGGGCATTGGCTTCGCTAGCTGTGTGGTGAGCCTGACGCTGGGGTCTGCTTCGCCTGAACCAGAACACATCCATACAGTGTAGTAGCAGTATGACACATGGACAACAGCATGGTTGAAGGGAGAGTAATGCCAGTGTAATGATTGGAAAATAACTCACAGTAGTATTTTAAAAAATAAAGGGTTTCATTCTGTAATGTTTTCAAACTGGATCAAGGAAAATATTGTTCAGAGGAAATACATTAAGAATGATTTAAAAACAGGTAAATCAAATCTGAAGGTTTGCTTTAAGATTATTAGATAAATCATCTTAAAATTAAACATCAAGTTAATTTTTGGGATGTACTATAAGTTAAAAATAGTACAACAGTATGAAACATTAACATCATTTATAACATCTCTGGTGTCTCATAAATCTGGAGAAAAATTATCTGGAATACAGGAAATGATGTGATTTCCAGCAGCAACTACAATAGTTTTTCATTAATAATTTAAAAAAACTGTACAAGTACCATACGGAGTACCTCAAAAAATCTGTATCTGGCAAATTTAAACAGAAAGTAGTCCTCATCTAAAAAGTCTCCTCTCGTAACAAGACAAAAACTGAGATACTCAATATGTGCAGATGAGTTACACCACTGATTAAAAAAAAAATCCTGTTCTCTGTTCCTGGTTTTGTCTCTCTGATGTTAACTTGCCTCTGTTGCCTGTAGGTGTGTTTCTTTGTGGCGCTCTACTACAATGTCATCATTGGTTGGAGTCTCTTCTACTTCTCCCAGTCCTTCCAGCAACCTCTGCCATGGCATGAGTGTCCACTCATCAAAAACAAGACCAGCACATGTAAGACACAATCACAGTCTGACAAATTTGGTCAGATTTGGTGGCAGTCCTACTTTTAACTCCCTTTGGAAGGCTTGCAGTCACTTATAGTGTTTGTTGTGTCAGCTACACTGACACTACAGTTAATTGTACCTGGTAATGGTCTGTCTGTAGATGTGGTGCCGGAGTGTGAGAAGAGCTCGGCCACCACCTACTACTGGTACCGTGAGGCCCTGGATATCACTGACAGCATCTCTGAGAGCGGAGGACTCAACTGGAAAATGACGGTGTGCCTGCTGGCTGCCTGGGCCATTGTTTGCCTTGCCATGATCAAGGGAATCCAGTCTTCTGGGAAGGTATGGAAAATTTGGTTCTCTGTGCCCTTGCTCTTGCACCACTTTAATAAAGGTAGTTTAACTTTTAGGGCATGAGGCAGAGGACATAGTTTGTAAGAAGAGGAAGAGAATGGAGGAAAACTACTGGTGCCCTGTAGTCCTGGCAGCTTGGCCTATATATAACTCTGTACCCTGAAAAACAGGGAACAGTGTCACAAACAAAAGGCCATGTCTTGTGCAAGTGTGTTAAAAAAAATCCTCTCACACATAATTAGCTCACTTTAAGGTGGAGACTTACAGAGTGCAACATGCATCGATGCCTGGTATAAAGAAACTGTGGAGTGAGCACTGTAAATTGACTTCACAAATTTTTCTAATGATATCATCTCAGATATGATCACGGGAGCTCATGTGATCTTGTGTCTGAGTCAGCTTTAGCTTAGTGCAGCAGAGCCGAGAGCAGCATACATCTGTAAGGATTAGCCCACCGGCTAGAGGTAACAAACTCACCCAGCTCCTCTTCTCTTCTTACAGGTGATCTTTATCATTCCACACTGTCTCATATCATATGACAAGCATTACCCCGTGTGCTCCCAAAGTCAGAGTCAAGTCTCAGCTAACTGAAAAAACGGTCACACGTTTTAATCTTCCTACAAAAAGCTTTGATGTGGAGGTCATTTGACTTTGGTATTATCCCCACTTCTTAAATCAGGCATGGGCTGGGTTACAACAAACATTCATTTAAAAGAGGGGTCTTTGAAATAGTGCCAAACCTGTGGAGAATTAACGCCCAGCTGCAGCTTTGTTGGACTTTTTAGCCTCTTTTCACTCCTGTTATTTTGATTTTACACAGTGTGTGACTGACATTGTGAATTTTGGCCAGTCTCCTGGATCCGTTTTGTTGCAATACCATAAATGTAGTGAATACATGGGCCTATATTTTTATTTTAATATTTTAAAACCAATTATGTTAACCCTTTGTAAATTTACATGCAAATAAATTGTATTATGTAGATAAATAATAAATCATTTGGCACATTTCTGAGACTAAGATTTTCAAGGGGCCCATGCTGGTGAAGAAAGTGGAACATGTAACAGCTAAAGATCCAGGTATTTTCCTCAGGTCTCTGTGGACACCAAACCAGAGCTGAAAAGAAAACAGGATTTATCAAGTAGCAAAGGCCACAGATAAAACCAGATGGATAACGATAATAATAATAATAAACAAAATGTAGCTACACACACATACATACACACAAAGAATGATTAAAAAATGTTCTACTGAAAAAGGACAAATACAAGCACAGCACAAGAAGAAAGATAAAAGATGGAAGGCTTCAACAACACCTCAGCCTTTGCATCAGTGATTTGCAAATAACTCAAATCATACAAAAGTCAGCTTTAGCCAAAGGGCCGTCCTCCAGCCACCTGGCATGTCTGGACGGCCTTTGGAGTTGGCCAAAGCAGAAACGGCTGTGAAGTCTCCCTGTAGTTTGAAGTTTAATGGCCGCTGTGGTGTACAAAAGAAGAAGCCTTTTCTAAGGAATATCCCTACAGAGTTGTTCGTGTGTGTGGGGGCATGAAAGGGATCATGCTGTTTTTGGTTACCATGGTTATATGCACAGTTTGGGCTGGATTGTCAAATGTGTGGCAAAAAGAGGGGCATGAATAATTTTGGCCTATGTTTGGACAGAGAGAGCGGACATGTGAGGGGTTTAGTAAACTAATGGTGAGATTCGCTGAAAGTATCCAAAGGTGCTGAACAACAAAATAAAGTTTTTTTTAATCTCTTATATGTAAAATAGCCTGAGATTACTGACACTGAATAATCTCAACAATTACGTCAGTCTGTCATTGTGGGAAAACTTTTTTTAAAACTTTCTCTATCTGTTCATGAAGATAACAGCGTCATTGTCAGAATATGACCTTCACATGAAGCACATGTTATCTGCCAGCACACAGGACCTTTTCTAATAAAAGTGTATTTTTGAGAGTACATAAATCTGAGTTTATCATACAAACATCTTTGTGCTCACCAAGGCCACAACGGCATTCTTCAACAAGAGCACAGTCTGGAAGCTTTAATCAGAAAAGTGCCCCTGTGACCCTATTCAGGAATAAGCGGTACAGATGATGGATGGATGGATCTTCCATTTATTTGAAAAGACATTTAAAAGCTTTCTGCAGCTAACTGTTTCTGTGCCTTATCAAGAGACCAGACTTTAAGACATTTCTTTAATAATGAAAAGAAGAGTAACTTGTGGCCACTATAGCATGATTTCATGCAGAGATAGAACTTTTGTGTGTATATATATATATATATATATATGTATGTATGTATACATACACACACATTATCTTCAAACAAAGCTCAGACAAACACCTCAGACTCAGTATGACAAGAAAACTCATTCTGCCTCCAATCACTCACTGAAAATTGTTAAATATATGAGCAAATCCTGCTTTAGTGTACACGATCCCGTTCCCTTTGAGATGAGACATTACATCGTCTCCTTCAAAGCTCCATTTGGACCACCACATAGGAGAGGCAAGGTCTCTGAATCACCAACTGTGAAATATGACTCAATCCCAAAACATCTCCCAGTGTGTGCACCCACACCCCACTGCTAGACCTGTAAACCTACACATTGCAGGTAGCAGCTGACTCAGGCCTTCAGTCCTGCTTTCAGTCTTTCACAGCCAGCCACCTTGTCTACACTAAGAAGGCCTCTGCTTAATAATGTGCAGTGCTGAGCAAAAAAAATATGTGAGGCCCGATGTCATACTAACGCAGTGATGGGACAAAGAGGCTTAAACGGGCCCAGCGGCTACTGGCTCTGGCCTGGGACCCTGCTGATATTGCTGCACTTGTATATGTGGTCATGAATACTTTAAAATTGCTTTTTATAAGTCATAATTATCATAGTCACAAAAAAGAAAATGCTGTCCAAATGAATAGCAATATACTTATGTCATGGCTACTCATTAATCTACAAACCCACGATAAGTGGCACTGAGAGAGACATAATGTACATTACTTGAGTATGTGCTGAACTAGGTCAGTAAAAAACATAGTTATCATCCAGCTCTGTTTATTTTTTAAGCTCTTTTTATCCTTATCACTTCGGAGAGTTTCACCTCTAATTGTGATTTCAATTATACCTCCATTGTTTAAGAAACAATGTGCACACTCAGGGAAGAGGGATGTGGGATCTTGAAATATACATAGTGACTTTTCTGAAGCACAAGCTGCCTGCAGAAGTCTGGTACTTTAACATAAATCTAATTGCTTGCAGGTGATGTATTTCAGCTCCCTGTTTCCATACCTTGTGCTGATTTGCTTCCTGGTTCGGTCTCTGCTCCTGAGGGGCTCTGTAGATGGGATTCGACACATGTTCACACCCAAGGTAAGGCACATTTCAAGCCAACATTTCTCTAAACTGTTTAAACTAGAGCTACTTTACTGTTTCGAGTCAAATGAAGCCACCTGACAAACACTCACTTGTTTTTCCTACACTAAATATTCCGTGTTAAATTCAGTCCACTCACTGTATGAAGAAGGTGCCTAAACTCACAAAATTAACTCTGTATTGTAACAGGCCAGATCCTCAGCAGCAACAAGCCAATGGCGTTTCAGGCCATGCAATCATATCACCATGGAAACAGGAGTCACTGAGGCTTTATGTAACCGACCAGCCAAAGACGCTCACTCGCAGCAGAGCGTGTCTGTCTCGTCTGGTGTGTCTGCTTTGTCTCGTCGGCCGGCACGTTGCGTCGTCAGACATTCAGTCACCGTTGTCCGTGTACCAGTGGACATCAAAGTCCTGCTGCCAGCTTGTCCTGCTTAGTGCTCATATTAGTTGGGGACCTTTGTAAAAGAAAAGTCCCACATGGAACCTGTCAAGACACCAACTGTCATTTGGCAGGATGCTGCACTGAGAGCCTGCCTAATACAGACAAAAAAAATAATAGAATCTGATTGGCCATCCCCGCAAAGTCAAAATGTGATGCTTGTTAGGATTAATGAAACGTCATTGGCGTGACAGCATTACTGTACTAGTATTACTTCCTACACAACTGATGCAAATAAGTTTTTGGATGTACTTTTCTCAAAGTATTAATGAATGAAAAATGAAAAACAATAGCAAATTGTTGCCTTAACATTTTTCTAGTGCTTTATAATTGATATTGGTCAAATAAATTTTATCTTATATCATGCATGCAGCATGATATTTGCATTAATATCCTCTACTGTGTTGTGGAGTATCTGGCATGATTCACTTCATTTGGAGGCTAAGGCGAACTTGCTAGCTTTACCCAAAGTTAGCAAAAGAAAGCACTGTGTGTCTCTTTACATAAAATTAACGCTATGTCTTTTTCTTTCATAGAACTACGGATGTAATCATCTTTCAGAACATTAGGTTCTTCTGAAGATTTTCTTGTTCATTATATCATATTTGGTCATGTAGTAGAAGGTTTACAGTATTTAGACACTGTGAAAAGGCATCTGTGAAAAATCAGTATACATGAACATGTCATCGTTCAGTAGTTTGCAGGATTTTGTTTCACTCTCAGTAATACAGTGGCCCTGAACTGAATGCAGACTGTGTTACTGATCTAACCCAGATCTGTCTTCTGTTGTCCATCTGTGTTCTGCTTTCAGCTAGAGATCATGTTGGAGGCCAAGGTGTGGCGAGAGGCAGCCACGCAGGTTTTCTTCGCGCTGGGCCTCGGCTTTGGTGGCGTCATCGCCTTCTCCAGCTACAACAAGCGGGACAACAACTGTCATTTTGATGCGGTCTTGGTGTCTTTTATCAATTTCTTCACCTCCGTGCTGGCCACCCTGGTGGTGTTTGCTGTGCTGGGCTTCAAAGCCAACATCATGAACAGCAAATGCATTGCACTGTGAGTCCAAGTGTCCTCTCACATTTAGAGGTTTCTAGAATGCGTTTGTGTTTTCTGGAGATCACCAAAGACAAGATCTGAAAGTTCATGTGTAACTCAGAGTCAAATGGTGTCTGTGGATTTTTGAAAAACAAAGTGTGTTTGTTCTCTACTCTAGACATTGGAAGTAAAGTGTAAAGTTCAACTTAAACTTTTATCTTGGGATTGTTTACTTATAAGTAACTTCTGCCCATTTTTTTTAGGAACACCAATAAGATTGCTGCATTGCTGGGGAATGGCATTGAAGCGAGCCTGATCCCCCACCACATTAACCTTACTCAGGTTAGTCAGATCAGTGCTGAGGACTACCATCAGATGATAGGAGTGATCAAAGGGGTGAAGGAGGATGATTTCCAGACACTGGGACTGCAATCCTGCAGCATTGAGGATGAGCTCAACAAGGTACTTGCAAAAACAAAAACTGTAATGGGCTCAAACTGCACGTCCTTACATATGTATAAATACATGGGATTTTGGGGATTCACTCAAGACCATGGCTACAGATTTTTTACCTCTTCTTCTTCCTCCCCTCCCCCAGGCAGTCCAAGGCACAGGCTTGGCCTTCATTGCCTTCACTGAGGCGATGACCCACTTCCCAGCCTCACCCTTCTGGTCCGTCATGTTCTTCCTCATGCTGGTTAACCTCGGCCTCGGCAGCATGTTCGGCACCATCGAGGGGATCCTCACTCCGCTGATAGATACTTTCAAAGTCCGAAAGGAATTTCTTACAGGTTAGAGATGACTGCACATTCTCTGCACAAAACGGTGACTAAAGCTCAAATGTAGTTTAGATGAAAACATTTTCTTAAAACTGAGGGGCAATCTTACTATTTTTCATACTTAGATACAGTCAAACAGTTTTTTATGTCTCCAATCTGGGGTAGGTATCTTGTAGAGAGACTGTGATTGTGACTATTAGTCATCTAGGTCCCAACGAGGATTGCAAACTTGCCAACTTCTCCAAAGATAGGGTTATCTAATAATAATTAACTTTATATATCATTGTATTTATTAAGTTGCCAGAAGTTAGATTCCAGTCTATTTCAGGTGTATAAAAGCCCATATGTTCCCGGTATTAAGTTATTCCTTCAGGTGTATATGGGAAGAAGCATTTCAGAAAATTTCCACCAACAGCGGTGGCTGCTACACACAGTAAACAGATGTGGTGGTTTGACAGCTTTAAATGGGCCCCACTCTACTTACACATACACTGTTTTAGTTCAGTTTATCTCTCCCCCTCTTAATTGTGTGTTAGGTGGAGGATAATGACAGTAATTCATGGTACACTGTCAAATGCCCTAACATCTACTTTACTAACTATGATAAAATGCAGTTTCCATATAAAAGTTCAATCTCCTGCGTGTATTGCTCAAATGTTTTCAAAACTTTTTCAGCTGTTTTTAACACTTTTTTTTTTACAAAGTTGGAGCTATCACAGTCCATCCTCATCCAACAACTCTGTGTAGTGCAATGTATAGTAACTGACAACCTACATCTCGCCTGCAGTGGGATGCTGTGTACTGGCCTTCTCCATCGGTCTCCTGTTTGTTCAGCGATCAGGGAACTACTTCGTGGCCATGTTTGACGACTACTCGGCTACCTTGCCTCTGCTCATTGTGGTCATACTGGAGAACGTGGCGATTGCATGGTTCTACGGGATTGATAAGTAAGAATGTGTCGTCATGGGCAACCTTTTGTGAATTACTCCTCAGTAACAACACATTCCCATTCATAATAACTAGACTATGCCCCCAACAGTGCAGAATCCAACCTTTAATGGCCATTTAAGTCTTTAAACTAATCAGAAAAAACAGATATTTTATTCTAAGCTATTTTTATTTGGAAGTCTAGACACGAAATATTGTGTCAAATAAATTACAGGACCACTTTTCATACTGTATTTTCTGGTAGTTTTGATCATTACTCGACAAAAAGGAAAAATACTGCATCCACATTTGTATTCTGCATTTTTAGCTGTTTTGTTTGAGAAGTGTATGATAATAATGATTTATATTCTAAATCTAAAATGATTATTTTATACATATATACACATGTATGTTGCAAATAAGCCACATAATTTATATTTATTCACAGCCTGACTTAAGGGGACAAGAGAGTCTATTTTTGGAACCTCTAAGTTGGTGCTTTGTTTGAATGAAGCCATAAAGATAAAATAGAAACAAGATACAAAGGCTAACGGGTTCATAAAATGGAAACATAGCACCATGGTGAATTCTTTACTACAAACCAACTGATCTCACCTCCTGCTGTTTTGCTGCTGCCGCTCTCTCAGGTTCTTTGAAGACCTGAAGGACATGCTAGGCTTTACACCGTACCGCTTCTACTACTACATGTGGAAGTACATTACCCCCATCCTGCTACTGGTCCTCATGTGCTCCAGCTTCATCCAGCTGATCATGACGCCGCCCAGTTACAGCGCCTGGATAGAGGAAGAAGTGAGTCAATGTCTTGGCCTTATCCTCTGTGGGACCAGGGTGTGGTGTGGGGTGGAAGTTCTCCTATTTGGTCAACCTGGAACAAGCAAATTAGGGGGTTCAAAGCAAATGAGGCTAGAGCTAAAAACTCAAAGAAAAAGGCAATGTGTTTAGTGATAAACATGTTTAAGTGTCTTTTAACCCTTGGGATTTGTAGTCTACCATGCTGACATTGAAGCACCTGTTTGATCAAATCCAGCGAAAACTAAAGTCACTTAAAAACCTTTAGTAAGTGAAGCACAGGCCACATGAGACAAAGTGACCCTTCATGTACTCCTTAATTTGTCCCGTGAGGATAATACTCACTAAAGCAGTAGCAGAACTATGTTTCACTGTGAGGTGGATTTACTTTACCTTACCTGAATGAAGTGCAAACTCATTCTATGCTTTCAAGTAGATACCTGAAAGAGAGAGGTGAGAGCACGGGCACAACAAACAAATGTCTTTTTGATTAATCAAATGATGAACTGTGTAAAATGTCCATCACAGTCACCCAGGTGACATCTTCATTTTGCTTGTTTTGTCCAACCGGTACTCTAAAGACACATCATTCATGCCATCAGTGTATCCTCCATATTTAGCACAACTTCCTGTTTTTCTCGTGTTTCATCCAGGCAAAAGAGCAGACCTTGCCTTTCCCTCTGTGGGCCATCGTGGTCTGCATCTCCCTGGTGGTGGTGGCCATCATGCCTGTGCCAGTTGTCTTTGGCCTGCGCTACTTCAACATCATTGATGAGAACACCAGTGGTCTTTCCACTGTTTCTTATAAGAAGGGCCGCATCATTAAGGAGACCGCACGGCCAGGGGAGGACGATGACACCAGCCTGATCCAAGGCAAGTCTCCCAGCGAAGCGCCCTCACCAATGCCTGGGAACAGCATCTACCGCAAGCAGAGTGGCAGTGGCCCAGATGCAGACACGGCACCCAATGGCCGTTATGGTATTGGTTACTTGATGGCCGACATGCCGGATATGCCCAAGTCGGACTTATAGATTGACTAATAGTAAGCTCGGCCCAGCTGCCGCGGCTGGCCACTCTGCCCCTTCAACCCTCTGTGTGCGTCTAGTCGGCTGTATCATCGATGTATACTTCACTTGTACTGTATATTTTTGGTAGAGATCATAGCTGCTCTCTATTTGTCGTCACTGAACCTTATATGACTGTTTACCTTAAAAAAGGTGTGGGAATAAATGTCATTCTTGTCTGACTCATCCCCCATTTACTTGAAGGCGTCCCAAATTCATATCTGTACCTCCTGCTCCCTTCAGCCTTTGCCCCCTCCTCCTTGCAGATCCCAGGAGAGAACAGGTGTAAGCAATAAGGTGGACGCTCCACCAGGCCTACTTGAACAAGGATCTGCAAAGAGGAGTCTACAAAGCAGCAGGTCAGGGGTCAAGAGGTCATCCTGGGACTGTGCCTGTGGGCATTGCAAATCAGCTCCTGCTATTAAAAATGGCTGTGTACATTATGATCCCTAACTGCTGGCCGATAAGATTACTGACATTGTAATTGCTCTGGCTGCTGAAACGATGCAACAGTGAACAGGTTTTTCTTGGAGAAAGTTTAGGTCAACCTAGCTGAAACAGTGAGAAGACGGCCAAAACCACTCCCATGATTGTTTGAGACTAAAGTGTGCCTAACTAATTTATATTTGTTTATAGAATACATGGTGGACACTGTATATTTAAGGTATTCTGTAAATATAATATAAATATTATAAATATATTTATCTTGATAGTTTGGATATCAGAACAGTGTTTTTAAGGTTCAGACGTACTGCTAACCCTTAACTCATCTATTTGTTTTTTACTAATGTGCTGTTTGTGTTGGCGAGGACCGAGTTCTCCTTGTAAATAATTTTTCCATGAAATGGCTTCAATGCAATGTCTTTTTTCCCCACATCAAGATTAAAGATCAAATACGGTCAATGCCCCTGAAGTGGTGTATGTGATCTTTTCATCTGTCTGTCTGTTTAAATGGCACTCAGGCCACATTTCCAATGACTCAGGTCGTTTCCAAAATGTCGGTTTTCCTCTGAAATGTGAAAAATGCTATAAATAATGCAAATAGGTATTTACAAACACCAAGTACTTAATGTAAAGACTCAGCAAAGAATCTTTGTATATAAAAATTAATTTACATACCTTTACTTTCTATATAAAAATGATTACACTTCCGCTTGTCTCCTCTCCACCATGACCTTTTGGTAAATAAGGTCTGACACAAACATACAGACAGAACCATGACAGTACATAAAATAGTATTTATTGACCTGTTCTGTTTGACACCATCACAATTTATGAATTTATATAACATGACATTAAAATGTACACAGCAGGCAACACTCTGAGAAGTCCTGTGCACTGTTTACTGATGTGGAGTGACTGAGCTCTCTGGTAAACACACACAGACACAAGATTAAATAATCAAATACACACATAGGATGGCTTTTTAAGCTTTGGCTTTCTTTTTTCTAAACAAACAAACAAACATCCGTATTTGCTGGGACCATGAGGTCTTCCTGAACATCTGCACTGCTCTCAGCCTTGGAAAAAAAAATATTTGTCCACCTGTTTCCTTTTAGGAAAATATCACCACAAAAATAACAAAGGCTGTCTTCATCTGACAAAACATGGTGCATTATAAGTGTGAATCTTCCAAAAAAACAAATTAACTAACTAACTAACAAGCAAACAAACAAACAGGTAACACTTTATTTTTACAGGTTTGCAAATTCTAGCTTATTTCCTAAATAATTTCCTCAGACGTTTCCTGGAAGGAACCATATAATTTTGCACCATTTATAGGTAAAATTAGGGAGCGATCAGTTGGTACACCGCCAGTTAGCTTTAAATGCTAAGCTAACACAAACTAGAGGCTTTTATTCAGAGGACAGAAGGTGAACTACACATAAAAAAATGTTACATTTGTCCACAAACAACCACCTGATTCAGCATAAATCTGAAAGCCAATAACAAACTCAACACAACTCAGTTGTCTGACTAAAATATATAAATAAAGGAAATCAGTCTTAGAACTTTGTCCCTGTCTTTCTGTGATTAATACCAAACTACATGCTTTAGAAATAGCAGACCTATAAAAAGAAGTGTTACCAAAAACAATTTATTTCTAGCATCAGATTCTTTTGATCTGATTTACTGTCATGTGGTCCCCTCACTAGCTCTTGGTCTTCCTGGGTCAGTGTACTGAGAAGTACAGTGCATATGGTAAAACGTTCCCTTCAGCGTGCACTGCTGAAACGTCCATGTGCTGGAGAGCTGATCCCTTTTCGATGCACTTCTAATTGAAAATAAAATGGTATTGTTAATACTACCACCAGCACAACTAGTAGTGCTGCTGCTACTAGGTAGGGCTCGGAGGTATGACTGATACAATATGGCAAATTTGTTCATGAATGACAGAATCACTGTTCTGCTCTATGTAGGTACAAACTTTACATGTTACTTTAATAACCACTTTGTTTTCATTTGCTCAGAATCATTAATTTGGTTGGATGGATGCAGAAGATACAGTGAAGGAAATAAAAAGGCAATAATGACTCGCAACAAGTGGACCAACAAGCAGAGAGTATGACAAGGTTTTCTAATGAAAGCAGATAAGACTAAAAAATGTGACATTTAAATAGGGGCTGTACATAAGGCACCAGGAAAGTGAAGGTCACACATGTAGAGGTAAAGTGCAAATGTTTAGCCACCCATTCGTATGAGTAGGGCTGATACAGCCAATAAGAAAGTCCAGCGTATCCTCCTGATGACACCTGCAGCCCATACTACTGCTGCATCCTTGCAACCCTGAAAACTCGGCTTTAAATTATAAATAAGTTTCTGTAACATTCAATAGAATATAAGCAAAGTGCTGTGTGGGTGTGGTTTGATCAGATTTGACTGACAGTGACCAAACATTTGCCCTTACACAACACCAGATTACACAATGAAATGTGGCCATGTGCTCTTCAGTAATGTGAGATTTCACTCATCACCATTAACTGCTACTTTTAATATTTGGGTTATATTGTGTAGCATTAGGACATGAACTGAAAAGCAGGGAGTTAAGGGAATAAACCAAACCTGTACAAACCTGTGGACTCAGTTGTGATGGAGCTGCTCTCTCATTCTGGCTGCAATCTGCTCTCTCTTCTCGCAGTGTCTGTTCAGGTCTTTGACCTCCATCGACAACCTGCTGCTCCACACCATCACAACCGACTCCTCGTCTGAGAACGGGGACAAACACGCACTTTAGACCACCACAGAGAAGCTCACACAGCGAGACAGCTGCTTTCATACAGTGTGGGACAAACAATAAAGTCAGACTCACCAAACCGATCCTTGCATTGTGGGCGTCTTCTGCCCAAAACCAGCACCACATGCTTCGGGTTTAATGTTCCTATGCATGAAAAAAATGCTGTTACACTTGAGTTTGTGGAGAAAGGGTGGTATGGAAACTGCATTTAATTATGTGAGGATCACATATTTAAAAAGCCCAAAAAGTTTCAGAATAAAAAAAGAAAAACAATCTAAAAAAAGTGAACAAACTGTAAACAGCATGCTGTGACATCTCTGCCCACAAACACCCCGGCAGAGCATGAAACAAAAACAAGAGGAAAAACACAGATGTTTAAAACACTTTTATTGATTCAGCTTCCTTTCTTTTTTTTATTCCATTTGTCATGAGCTGTTGCATACTGTATACTTTTTACTTAGTCTAAGCTCATTTAGTTCAAGAAAATAGCTGCTTCTCCATAAAACCAGAAGAAAATCACAAGATGTACCCAAGAATTCTGAAATATTGAAGCTGTGGAACAAAATGTAAACTAAATGATGCAGAGTTTGCAGGAAACATCCTTTGACCTTAGTTACCAAAAGACACTTGAGCTGCCTTATGTCCTGCGATTATTAGAATCCCATACTAAACAGAATTACTTATGCTAATTAGGTTGAATGTAAGGGTAAGGACTGCATTAATTAGAGAAATCCCTCTGTATTAAGATGCATTACATAACATGTGGACACTGTACCTGCTGTTTGTTTCCCAGAAAGCCACATTTATGCAACATGGTGCTCCAAAATCCACTGACATTATAAAGTATGTAAGGTGTGCCTGTGTCGTTTTGTCATGACAAAGTGCATCTGTTGTTGTTCTCATGATGAGGAGCCAGACACACACACACACACACACACACACACACACACACACATCTAAACAACTTATAATGAACTGCACATGTGGACCAACCTATGGATGCAGAGGTGATGTAGCGGATGGAACTGCAGCGGGGGCTGATGACCTGCAGCGTCTGGTGTTTGGAGAGCTCCAGCAGCAGCAAGTGGCCCCCTCTAGTGCCGACCCAGAGAGCTGCAGCACTCTGCAGCAAAAGGGCCTTGACTCTGGCCCAGGGGGGAGGAG
>NW_018127899.1:1166453-1177641 GCF_001952655.1 Monopterus albus | reverse complement strand
TGTAAATATAATATAAATAATATAAATATATTTATCTTGATAGTTTGGATATCACAGCACAGTGTTTTTAAGGTTCAGACGTACTGCTAACCCTTAACTCATCTATTTGTTTTTTACTAATGTGCTGTTTGTGTTGGCGAGGACCGAGTTCTCCTTGTAAATAATTTTTCCATGAAATGGCTTCAATGCAATGTCTTTTTTCCCCACATCAAGATTAAAGATCAAATACGGTCAATGCCCCTGAAGTGGTGTATGTGATCTTTTCATCTGTCTGTCTGTTTAAATGGCACTCAGGCCACATTTCCAATGACTCAGGTCGTTTCCAAAATGTCGGTTTTCCTCTGAAATGTGAAAAATGCTATAAATAATGCAAATAGGTATTTACAAACACCAAGTACTTAATGTAAAGACTCAGCAAAGAATCTTTGTATATAAAAATTAATTTACATACCTTTACTTTCTATATAAAAATGATTACACTTCCGCTTGTCTCCTCTCCACCATGACCTTTTGGTAAATAAGGTCTGACACAAACATACAGACAGAACCATGACAGTACATAAAATAGTATTTATTGACCTGTTCTGTTTGACACCATCACAATTTATGAATTTATATAACATGACATTAAAATGTACACAGCAGGCAACACTCTGAGAAGTCCTGTGCACTGTTTACTGATGTGGAGTGACTGAGCTCTCTGGTAAACACACACAGACACAAGATTAAATAATCAAATACACACATAGGATGGCTTTTTAAGCTTTGGCTTTCTTTTTTCTAAACAAACAAACAAACATCCGTATTTGCTGGGACCATGAGGTCTTCCTGAACATCTGCACTGCTCTCAGCCTTGGAAAAAAAAATATTTGTCCACCTGTTTCCTTTTAGGAAAATATCACCACAAAAATAACAAAGGCTGTCTTCATCTGACAAAACATGGTGCATTATAAGTGTGAATCTTCCAAAAAAACAAATTAACTAACTAACAAGCAAACAAACAGGTAACACTTTATTTTTACAGGTTTGCAAATTCTAGCTTATTTCCTAAATAATTTCCTCAGACGTTTCCTGGAAGGAACCATATAATTTTGCACCATTTATAGGTAAAATTAGGGAGCGATCAGTTGGTACACCGCCAGTTAGCTTTAAATGCTAAGCTAACACAAACTAGAGGCTTTTATTCAGAGGACAGAAGGTGAACTACACATAAAAAAATGTTACATTTGTCCACAAACAACCACCTGATTCAGCATAAATCTGAAAGCCAATAACAAACTCAACACAACTCAGTTGTCTGACTAAAATATATAAATAAAGGAAATCAGTCTTAGAACTTTGTCCCTGTCTTTCTGTGATTAATACCAAACTACATGCTTTAGAAATAGCAGACCTATAAAAAGAAGTGTTACCAAAAACAATTTATTTCTAGCATCAGATTCTTTTGATCTGATTTACTGTCATGTGGTCCCCTCACTAGCTCTTGGTCTTCCTGGGTCAGTGTACTGAGAAGTACAGTGCATATGGTAAAACGTTCCCTTCAGCGTGCACTGCTGAAACGTCCATGTGCTGGAGAGCTGATCCCTTTTCGATGCACTTCTATTTGAAAATAAAATGGTATTGTTAATACTACCACCAGCACAACTAGTAGTGCTGCTGCTACTAGGTAGGGCTCGGAGGTATGACTGATACAATATGGCAAATTTGTTCATGAATGACAGAATCACTGTTCTGCTTTATGTAGGTACAAACTTTACATGTTACTTTAATAACCACTTTGTTTTCATTTGCTCAGAATCATTAATTTGGTTGGATGGATGCAGAAGATACAGTGAAGGAAATAAAAAGGCAATAATGACTCGCAACAAGTGGACCAACAAGCAGAGAGTATGACAAGGTTTTCTAATGAAAGCAGATAAGACTAAAAAATGTGACATTTAAATAGGGGCTGTACATAAGGCACCAGGAAAGTGAAGGTCACACATGTAGAGGTAAAGTGCAAATGTTTAGCCACCCATTCGTATGAGTAGGGCTGATACAGCCAATAAGAAAGTCCAGCGTATCCTCCTGATGACACCTGCAGCCCATACTACTGCTGCATCCTTGCAACCCTGAAAACTCGGCTTTAAATTATAAATAAGTTTCTGTAACATTCAATAGAATATAAGCAAAGTGCTGTGTGGGTGTGGTTTGATCAGATTTGACTGACAGTGACCAAACATTTGCCCTTACACAACACCAGATTACACAATGAAATGTGGCCATGTGCTCTTCAGTAATGTGAGATTTCACTCATCACCATTAACTGCTACTTTTAATATTTGGGTTATATTGTGTAGCATTAGGACATGAACTGAAAAGCAGGGAGTTAAGGGAATAAACCAAACCTGTACAAACCTGTGGACTCAGTTGTGATGGAGCTGCTCTCTCATTCTGGCTGCAATCTGCTCTCTCTTCTCGCAGTGTCTGTTCAGGTCTTTGACCTCCATCGACAACCTGCTGCTCCACACCATCACAACCGACTCCTCGTCTGAGAACGGGGACAAACACGCACTTTAGACCACCACAGAGAAGCTCACACAGCGAGACAGCTGCTTTCATACAGTGTGGGACAAACAATAAAGTCAGACTCACCAAACCGATCCTTGCATTGTGGGCGTCTTCTGCCCAAAACCAGCACCACATGCTTCGGGTTTAATGTTCCTATGCATGAAAAAAATGCTGTTACACTTGAGTTTGTGGAGAAAGGGTGGTATGGAAACTGCATTTAATTATGTGAGGATCACATATTTAAAAAGCCCAAAAAGTTTCAGAATAAAAAAAGAAAAACAATCTAAAAAAAGTGAACAAACTGTAAACAGCATGCTGTGACATCTCTGCCCACAAACACCCCGGCAGAGCATGAAACAAAAACAAGAGGAAAAACACAGATGTTTAAAACACTTTTATTGATTCAGCTTCCTTTCTTTTTTTTATTCCATTTGTCATGAGCTGTTGCATACTGTATACTTTTTACTTAGTCTAAGCTCATTTAGTTCAAGAAAATAGCTGCTTCTCCATAAAACCAGAAGAAAATCACAAGATGTACCCAAGAATTCTGAAATATTGAAGCTGTGGAACAAAATGTAAACTAAATGATGCAGAGTTTGCAGGAAACATCCTTTGACCTTAGTTACCAAAAGACACTTGAGCTGCCTTATGTCCTGCGATTATTAGAATCCCATACTAAACAGAATTACTTATGCTAATTAGGTTGAATGTAAGGGTAAGGACTGCATTAATTAGAGAAATCCCTCTGTATTAAGATGCATTACATAACATGTGGACACTGTACCCGCTATTTGTTTCCCAGAAAGCCACATTTATGCAACATGGTGCTCCAAAATCCACTGACATTATAAAGTATGTAAGGTGTGCCTGTGTCGTTTTGTCATGACAAAGTGCATCTGTTGTTGTTCTCATGATGAGGATCCATACACACACACACACACACACACACACACACACACACATCTAAACAACTTATAATGAACTGCACATGTGGACCAACCTATGGATGCAGAGGTGATGTAGCGGATGGAACTGCAGCGGGGGCTGATGACCTGCAGCGTCTGGTGTTTGGAGAGCTCCAGCAGCAGCAAGTGGCCCCCTCTAGTGCCGACCCAGAGAGCTGCAGCACTCTGCAGCAAAAGGGCCTTGACTCTGGCCCAGGGGGGAGCAGCCTCTATGGGCATCACCGACTCACTACCCTGCTTGCCGCTGCGTCCAGAGTAGCGTCTGCAGTGAGAGGAGTCGTTAATATGCTGCACTGCTGCTGCCAAATGAAGAAATTCAAAATGTCTGATTCTGAAAGGCTGGGAGACAACAGGTTATAATGAGAGAGAATATGTGCACATTTATTTTCCTTCTGCTGTACAACAATATTCAGTTTGCTTTCTTTGCATATTTTTCCAAAGGTCACACATCAGACAGAGTGTGGGCTGCACTGACACTTTTCACCTTTCATTTTCTCTTTTTTTGTGTAGATGGTGTTAATGTTAATAGATATGTTATGATACGTCTGTATGCATCCCTGTATCCAGGACACACATACATAACACCAGGTGCTCAGATCAGTAGAATGAGTGTAGGTTGATTAATTGGTGGCAGTGACAAGAAAACACACATTTAAAAAAAAATTTAATATTCTCATTCTAAAACCAGAGAATACAAATAAACACAACAAAATGAAAGACGGTCAATCCAACTTAATGTTAATGGCTGCAGAACAAGCAGAACAAACTTTTCAAATAACTCTGTATAATGTTGGATCATTAAATCGAGATGATGGTGAAAATGTGCATGTGTTTTATGTTTGCTTGTGAGTGACTAAACTCAAAACTTGGCATACCAACTCATGAGGACCCATTTCATTTTGGGGACCTAAATTGAGGTCCCCATGGGCAAGAAATTGAATTTTAGGGTGGCAACATGGTTTAGGGTTAGGATGAGGTTAGGATTAGGTTAAGTTTAGGGTCAGGGTTAGGGTTAGGCAAGTAGTGGTTCTGGTTAAGGTTAGGGTTAGTCTACAGGAAATGCCCTAGAGTCCGAGACAGAAACTGTGTGTGTGTGTGTGTGTGTGTGTGTGTGTGTGTGTGTGTGTGTACCTGATGATCTGAGCACAATCAATACAGTCCACCATCCTGTCACTTCTCTTGTCCCAAACCTCGACAGTCGGCATGCCGGCTTTGCTCAGGTACACGTATTTATCCACAGCCATTCGAGACACGCACCCCTCACTGCCCATCGACCGCTGCTCCCTGTAGGGCGCATGCACAAACACACACACACACACACACACACACACATCAGTTATACCAAGGGAAATAATACCGTATTATGCCACTCCCTGGTTTCTGTGTCTACAGGCCTGAAGTGGACCTAAAAACTCAGGCTTCAGTGAAAACACCATGTTTCCCCATCAGCCTGGATATTTAAACTCTTTTCAAACCTGCTAATCTAAGTTTTCCATAACAAGCTGCCACACATTTCTTTACATAACATGGGCTCACCGGAAGGTGAGGTTTGGTCTTGTGTCGATGGCCTTGCAGACGTCGTACTCGGCCGTGAAGGAGAGGATCTTGGTCCCACAGCCGGCCCACACAGACCTGCTGTCCAGTGCGTGCGCCGACTGGCCCAGACACATGACAGGAGTGTTTACATTTCCCAGAGTGATAGTTTTAACAGGCTGTCCTTTCTTCTGCTGCAGTTGAAAACAAGAGGACAGGTGAGGTTCAACTGCTGCTGTACTACATTTAATGCAGTGAGAGCAGCATCTGAACAAGGAATATCTGCAGTTAAACGAACAAAACAGTTCATGCTTTGAGAACAAGCACACTAAATCTTTTATTTAATATCTAATAATTACCTTGAGTACAGAGTCCTCATAAACTGTGAGAATTCCATTTGCTGCACCAACCAGCAAATAATTCTTTCTTTGGCTGAAAAGGAAATAACAGAGATCAAGAGATAGGTGTCGATTCAGCAAAACTCCATGTGCACTGTGACACACACACACACACACACACACACACACACACACACACACACTGATGTTTTCTCTAGCTAAATGGTTAAATTCAGCCAAATTAAATATTAGGTATGGTGTTTTAAATTGTCTCTATGGCTCTAGAATATATATATTGGTGTTTTGCATTTCTGGATCCAGCCAAGAAATGGTCGGTTGGTCGGTTTATTGAACCTTTTTTTAATCAAGCTCAAGATATTCCCTCCCTAATGTCTAATTGTCAGATTGCTGTGAAATTCCCTGAGCAGCTATGTACACAGTTCAACGGAAGCAGGAGGTTACACTCACGTGTGATGAGGGTGTACATGGAAGTACAGCGAGGTGACAGCATCAGTGATGCCCTGTAGGCAGTGCCAAGCTGATATGTCTTGAGTGCTGATGACCACTAATGAGCCAGACTGGGTGCCTGCCACCAGCCAATCACAGACCTCATCTGGGATTTGGACGGTCACAAGACATAAGACGGGGCCGGTGTCGATCTTCTGTTGAAGGGGATGAACTTGACTTATTGTGTGAGGTGTGCTTGTTGTTGTTTTTAAATAGAGCTGTTTCCACCTGTCACTGAAACCAACCATGTGAAATAAGGATAATATTCACATCCTGATGCTAACAGGGTGCCAGTACCTGTGTAGTGATCGTGCTGGTGTCCAGGTCCACAGCTGTAATGGAGCCCAGCCCCTTGGTCCTACCTCCCCCCAGCCAGGCTCTGTGGCTTGCACAGGGGCCATTACTGTTGCCAGAGCTCACTGTGATGCCCTCTGCATTGAACATCTGAGGAACCACCAGCTCTCTCATCAGGCACAGCATTTCTCCTGAATTCAGCCGATCAAACACCTGCAAACATTACAGAACACTTGTTATTAATTGTGTGTTCAATGGGTCTAATACTGTACTGCAGCATTCCTGTCTGCCACAGCATCTTTCTCTGCTCATGTCCTCAAAAAAAAGAAAAGAGAAAACACCAGAACCTTCTACACACAGCTGTGCGACCCCGAGGTTCTCACCTGAGCAGAAGTGGGTCGATCCTGTGGACTTTCCCTGAGACAATCTCTCATCAGCGCCTGGAAGCCCAGCCACGATGAGCAACCATAGTGTTCTACTGGGTCTGTGGACAGTACAGTAAACATGGAAGTAAATATGCTCAGACTTTACCAGTGATACTATTGCATACATTTATGAAAAAAGTCAAAAAACAGAAGATCATGTCTATATCATTCCTAAACTTGGATGCACCTGAAATTATTCGAACTGTTGAACAACTTACCCGGAAGTTTCCCCTGTACTGCGACTTCATCAAACTCACTGGGGAACTTCATGCCATCAGAGATGCGCTCACCACAGGTCAGGAGGTCGTAGAGCAGCAGGCCGAACGAGAACACATCAGCCTGCTGATTGTAGATGACATTACCCCGCGCGACCTCTGGTGCTCGGAAACCTGTGCGATATACAGTTATCTATTTATAATAGCTATACATACAGTGTTAGACCTGAAAGCTGTGAACCTCTGACCATACCTCAGTGATGCTGTAAACATGCACTAGGACTAGTAAAAAGTCGTCCATTATTATGAAAAACCAACTGAAAAACAGAAAAACCGGGTTTGTGAGAATAACTGAATCCTGGCCTAAAATTTAACTGTCACTCTTCAGATATTCAGGTCAAATGTTTGATAAAGAGGATGACATTAAATCTAGTAAGGTTGCATCTGACCTGGAGTGCCCTCTGAGGTCCTCACACCCATGCTGCAGCAGTACTGAGCGATGCCGTAGTCTGTGATCTTGGCGATAATTTCAGAGTCGGCCTTCAGGTTGAACAGAAGCACATTGTGTGGCTTCAGATCCCGGTAGATGATCATGGCTGAGTGAAGATACCTGATTGAACAATGACCCAGGGGCTTCGTTTGAAACGTCCACATTTTTCACAACTTCAACTTATTTAACATTTCATGTTAAATGAAAGTTTAACGATTTAATGACTATGGTTACATCAAGATTTTTCTTTACAACACATTATGTGAAATGACAGTGTCAACAACACTGTACAGGCTAAACAGGACAAGGACTGTAATGCACTGATCCCTAACTTCACACCTGAGTCCATCGGCCACCTGCAGGGCAATCCTGTGCTGGAGCCTCCTGTTGAGGCTGCCGTTCTCGTGCTCAAACAGGGAGTCCAGGGAGCCTCGCGGAGCCAGCTCCATCACCAGAACCGGAGGAGCTGACCCGGCTGCCAGCAGGCCGACCAGACTGGGGTGATGGAGACGGCCCAGCACCGCCAGCTCCTGTGGGAAGAAAATAAACTGGCTCGTGGCACTATGCAGTATATAGCAGCTGTTAGGGACCTTTTTGTTTGACAGTGTTAATGTTCAGGTCACCTGTCTGAGGAGCCTGTAGATGTACAGCTCAGAAGCATGCCTGTTGAATATCTTCACGGCCACTTCTTCATTTCTGTAGACACCTCTACAGACTGTTCCAAAGCCACCGTTGCCTGTAAACAAAATATATATTAGTATTTCATTTAAGATTGTTTAGGCTTTACAAAGATCTTTTGATCAATACAAGCACAGGGCATTAACAGAAAGACTTTCAGTTTTCTCAATAGTATTTTTTAAACTAATTATTATATCTGAAAATGAGATCAGCATACCCAGTCGGTTCTCATTAGACAAGTCCATATGCAGCTCTTCCCTGTCCAAGTATGTCCCTACAGGCTGGTCACTCAGTATCAAGTCAGGAGCAATCTGACAGATGGGAAGTGTGCAACTTGGGTCCTCTGGGTTCACCAGCAGAAAATCTATGATTGATAATAAAATCACTAACATTAAAGATACATACATGTGGAAGGTTTAAAGTTACATGAAACCAAACTCAATGCATTTTGAATTTAGTTTCATTTGTTTAGAAAGGAACTTTCTTCAGTTCATAACAATACAGGAGTTAATGTTTTAGAGTGACTTATGTACCATTGTCAAAATGGGTAAAGAGGTCCTCCAGCAGAATCTTGCTCCTCTCCTGCCTGTCCTCAAAGCTGTACAGAGCCCATTTCTTCAGCAATTTCAGTGTCCGGAAGGCCAGAAAACCACTCCCCCAGCAGCGAGTCGATGTGATCCACAACCTGACCGAGCAGCACCTGGCCTGGGAAAGGAGACACCGTGGTTAACACTTCAAAGGGACTGACAGCAATACAACTGTCATGGACATAATCAGACACCGACAGCAATTTCTTCTGTGATCTCCATCATATTTATTATGTATTCTGTGTTAATTTGCACAGAATCAAAAGATTAAACAAAGGTTCATCACTGACTATGTGCCAGTTTTGCCAGCTTTACTTGTGACATTAACAAGCTTTAAACAAAGCAAAGACTGTACTGATTTTCAAAGTGTTTCAGACCACCTGTCTATAATCTGATTAGAACTAAAAGAGCTTCACAGTATGCCAACCAGCAGTATGTAGGTTAAACTCCTCACCTTTCCGTGAAGAGGGCACAGTGACCCTAACAAAGCTGGAGGGACTGTCCTCCACTGAGGCTGCCTCCACCAGACAGTACGCTTCAGGAGACCAGATCAGGTAAACGCCTCTGCTCCAGTAGATCCGGTTGGGTCGCACCGCTTTTTCTGGATAACACATAGCACGATAATTCATCGCATACATTACTGAGTTTATTTTGTGACTTTGCATCTGTAGAGCATCACCCCTGATGAAACAACGCCCATGTCTACTGTATGTTCAGTTTACCTCTTCCACAAAGCAAGTAGGGCGAAACTTCCAGTAAGCGGGTGATCTGGCGAGACCAGTAATCCATAGGGAAGTACGGCATCTCATACAGACGCACGATCAATTCTGAGTTCTCACAGTGAGGCAGCTCAATAACTGGTCTGTGTGTGGACAAACTGTGAAGGAAGAGACGAGTGATTAGACAATGACATCTACTGATTAGTTCATTTTCAGCTATGTTTCTCCAAAAACACTGACATCTGCAGCTGCAGATATAAACATACCAACTGGGCACCAGCAGCTGGCCCTCGCCCAAGGGTAAAGCAATCTGGAACTTCTCCAGGAGTTTGAAGAACTGTGTCAAGTAGCTCTTGGGGAAACATTTGGTCTCAGACAGAAACTTTTCCACCACTGAGCGCTGAACAACACCTTTAGGAGGTTCCTGTACGCCACTGCTCTCGAATGTTATTTTCTACACAGAGAACAGACAAAAACTGCAGCCATGACACTTCTGACATCATCTGAACCAAACGCATATATGTATCAGCATATGAAAATGAATAAAATAATTTATGTGACAGAGCAGGGCCCTTTTGTGCTTTTGCTTTTTTACAAAGCAGCAGCTTTGCCTATCTGTATATAGCACACACCATCTGAGCATGCACAGTGTAGACTATGCAATGGCATCAACACAGTAGCAATAGTTCAGTAGACATGATCACAGATTTCACTGTTTAGATGAAACTAAAGTACTAAAGCAAGATCTTGACTGTTGCTTTGTTTGAGTGCACACAGCTCAGTTAGCCAGAACAGAGACATAAAGTATGTGTGTGCGTGTGTTCAGATGAGTCTACCTGCGAGATGACGTTGCACAGCCACTGTGGGTTGATAAAGTAGAGCTCTTGGAGTTGAAGTGCAGGATCATCAAAGTGCAATAGAACTCCTACAGAGACAAAACAGGGTTTGATCAGACAGAATTCCCAGAGTTTATTTATTTCTGATTCAAAGAGCGATTGACTATATAAAAGTGCATTAATTAGGATTTTACACATTATCTGATAACCCCAGTGACAGTGGGACAGGACATGATGTCTCTGCATTTTGTACATTCTGTTGCAACCAGGCTTCCATAGTTTACGTCATCACTACTAAACAGGATTTGATGGGAAGGACAAGGAGTCAGTTTGAGTCTCATTAGACCCAGACTGACAGGAACTGATAGCGTAAACAAAGGGGAGGCACAGTAAGATTTCAGTGGTTATAATCACACATCTAAGAGTGACACTGTTCTCTGCCTGTTACATGTACCAGGGAATTGTAAAGATGGTATAGTATGTGCTCATGCTACAATGAAGGAGAGCTGCAGCATATTAATGAATTAGGTCGCTATATTTAAAGTTAAATCAAGGGCATTTATTTCTGTAAAAAAGGTTTAAGGCCTGTGAGATGGAAAATGAAGCAGGTTCACTGTAAAGAAGCCTTGACCCCCAACTGACCGGCTCCACTGAGGAAGTGGGTGGCATGTGGCAGCTCAGCCTCCTCCAGCTGCAGCTGACTCTCCTGGATGAGCTGCAGCAGTTCCTGGTGTCTGAGGACAGGAAACTCTGCGGGAACCCTAGTCCTCTCCTGCAGAACCCAGCGCTCCAGCTCCACGTAGCTTTCGGGAACCAGCTGGCCCATCACAGGCTGACCCTGGATCTGTGTGGGCAGATGTTCGATGAGAACAGAGGAGAGAAAAGGAAAGAAAAAGAAACCTGCTGTTTGTGTCCTCTCGCCTTGAAGCTGGTGACCTCTCTGGCGATGGCTTTCCGGAGTTTGATCATGGCGTCTGAGTCCTCACAGACGGAGACCATGTGGTAGTCCCTGATGGCGGGGAAGCCCTGGCGGTTCCACCGCTCCTCCTTG
>NW_018127899.1:1156283-1166441 GCF_001952655.1 Monopterus albus | reverse complement strand
CATGCAGGCCTGCAGCTGCAGCTCCTCACTCACATCTGTGTGGGTTCCCACCAGGATGACAGGGGAGAGCGGAGCTACTGCCTGAAGTAAAGATAAGTGCAAAGATTTCTCCCACTGTCAGAAAGTAAAACCTGACCTGGATCAACACTTTAGCCAAATAGTCGTAAAGTTTTACTTTGCTCAACACTATAAATTACTAAATTATGGCTGTTTTAACCTGATCTCAACCTACAGGTGTCTCAGCTGAACTAAGACCAGGACACAGTCATTACAAAAACATTTATCATGACTAGATGAATCTTTGGGCTCACTTTGATGTTGAAGAGCCAGGGCTTGAGGGCATCCACCTGACTAGCTCCTTTGCTGAGGTTGTAAACCACCAAGTAGAGAGCTCTGGAAGTCAGGAAGTGAGGGTGAGAGCCACTGAACTCCTCTCCACCTGTAAGGTAAAGAGGCAGGGAGTGAACGAAATCACTTCAGCTGAACAGGAAACCCAAATACTGTTCTATTCATAACACTACTGCCACTATACACTAGAAACCTGCTAAGCATGCTAGAAATGTACATTTACAATCCTTTACATTTTTAAGCTGCTTTTTTACTTGGCAATTTAGCCCTAAACAATGTGAACAAGACGTGTTCTGTAAACGAAGCTATTCAGCTTGAAAATGTTGGCCAACCTGAGAAGTCCCACACGTTGAGCACCATTTTCTTCTTGGTGCTCTGATCCCTGATGTTCCAGTCCTGGACATGGATACCGACAGCAGTTCTCTTGGAGTTCCGCTGGGAGCGCTTCAGCTTCATCAGCTGCTGGATCAGGGTCGTCTTCCCGCTCCCCACATTCCCCACCACAATGAGCTTCATCCGGTAGTACGGTACTGCTTTCTTCAGCCGCTGCTGCAGGAACCTGGTGAGTGGGTGGAGGAAAGGCAGTGCTTACAAATGGAATTTAAGATGATAAAGGGCTGTTAGTCAAAGGGACTTAATAATAATAATAATAATAATTATAATAATAATAATACAAACAAAAACACAACTGTCAAAACCCTGACCTAACAATGTCTTTGGTCTTGCTGCCAATGGGTTTGAGGTCCAGTGGCAGGTCCCACAGTCTGCCCAGTTTCCCCATCTCATCAGGGAAGGACCGCAGGCCTGTGTTATGGCTCACATCCAGGGAGGTCAGGTCTTCCAACAAGCCAATCTGTGGAGGGATCTGCATAAAGTACACACCACCATTAAACATGTATATCGGCAATGTTCTGCCATTCACTCATTATACAACCTTACAATATTCGTTCGAGACAGATTTGCTTTAGAGCAATGAGACATGAGCTCATAGCAGCCAAGAAAATCATGTAGACTTTTTTCCCTTCACCTCAGTGAGCTTGTTATTACTCAGGTGGAGTTTTTCCAGTCTGGTCCATTTGTAGACGGGGCTGCTCAGATCCAGAGCTGTGATACAATTCTGGCTGAACATCAGCTCTCGGAGGTTGCTGGATGCCCAGAATCCTGGGCCAGGCAGAACAGTGATCTTGTTGATTCTCATGTCCAGTGACCTCAAGCTGGACAAACAGAAGCATGAGATTCAAGTGTTTGTATAATAGAAAGCGGGATTCATGAAATCTTCATCTTATAGCTAGAAGTCAGTAAAAGTTAGTGTTTAACAGTCTTCAAAATTGTATAAACAATATGTTAGAAGTATGGCGTGTGAAAAGTAGCTGAGAATCGACTCACTTTGGCAGATCAAGTATAGCCTCAGAAACATAAGTGAAGCTGTTGTTTGCTAGCTTCAGTGTTGTGATCTTGGATGGCAGATGTGCCAGGGAACCTGGAGAGGACAATGACCACATTCTCAAACAGAATATGAATGCATCCTATTCTGGGTCATGTGCTTGTGTGTGTATCCCAGAGTAAACTACAGGCAGACAAAGAAGATCCAAAGATCTTTAACTGCAATAATCAGTCGATAGTACTCACAGACTTTGTTCATGGAAACATTGAAGGTTTCCAGTTTGGGGCAGTTGGTCAGGAAGTCTGGAGAAACATTCTCCACGCCGTTCCTGCTTACATCAAGCAACTTGATCTCCGACAGGCACAGTGGTGCACACAGCTCAGTTATACTGTTACTGAAAGGAAAAATTTATTTATTTATTTTTAAATCAATAATTATTCAGTCTGACATAAATAACTATGTGGTTTTAATAAAAAATCTGACCTGGCATAAAGAGCAGGTGATTGTGGACAGTAAAGCAATGAGTATAACATTACACTAGGTGTGACTGTTATGTTTTCAGCCCCATTTGTTGGTGAGCATACTTCTAAAACTTCTCTCAGACCATCTTAAAAGGCTGACTTGATTGCCATTTGTTGAAAAGTTACACCATGCACCAAGGGTTGATTTTGGTGCTAATCCAGAAAATCCTTAAATGGGTTTCTTAACATTATGAAATGAAGTATATTATGACACTTTTGCTATTCTGTCCTGAACTACTGCTCTTACTTCAATTAACAGAAATCTGGAATGTGCATGCTACAATTAACATTAAACAAAATATTTTATTATTCCACAAACAAATTTAGGAGTATGCAGACTTGCGCTCATTGAATACTTTCTAGTATTTCACCTGGTCACTTGTATAGCACGGCAGTAATATATTTAGTAAGGAATCTGACCCATAGAAAAAATGAAATAATGTTTACTAGGATTTGCATTTACAATAGCCAATAACATAATTATATTTAACTGACAATGTGGTTGAGATCAAAAGTCATGAAAACAATCAGAAAACTTATCCAAGAGTCATTCTACAGTCACATCAGGAAATTCCCTGTAATTAATAAAAACTTGCCTGGCTTTCTGTTCTGTTAAAATCATATTTCATAAATTTCTGCATTTCTTTCTATAACCCTGAAGTCGAGACAGAATCTTATTATGTGGCTTTGTTTTCACAGCACCTAGCACCTAACACATCAGTGAAAGTGATGCGAGTGCGTTCACTTCCTCACTGCCATGTTCTCAGAACCTCATACCTCCAACTGATAGAATTTACACTACAAAAGTGGCAGAGAGTCAGTTTTTTGCTGTAAATCAACTACTTTTCCCAGCAGCCTACCCTTCCATAATAAGCTCCTCCAGGTGATCCATGACACGCCCCAGCTCGTAAGGGAACGTGGTGATTTTGTTGAAAGACAGATTGAGCTGCCGCAGTGATGGGCAGGTGACGGCAGGGTCAAAGGTCAGCAGGGGACCCACTGAGTTACGAGAGATGTTCAGCATGTTCAGTGAGGGCAAAGAGAGCAGCCCCGCTGGCAGCGACTGAAGCTGGTTGGCCTGCAAGTCCAGTCGAGTCAGACTCTTCAAACACTGCGTGAAATCAAAGCAAAAAACCTTCAGCCTACGTTTCATCTCATCACTTGAATCATGTGGTGATAAAGCACAGATCAGAAGCTTCACCTGGCAAAGAGCTGAAGGAAACTCCAGGAGATTGTTGCTGCTCAGGTCCAAGCGGAGGAGATGCCCCAGCTGCTGCAGCACGAATCCATCGTCCATCAGACTGGACAGAGAGTCCAAGTCATTCCCTGACAGGTCCAGCAGGTGTATTCGCACCCTCTCTTTGGACAGAACAGCCGAGTTCTCATCAGACCTCAGCACTGAGGGAGAGAATCAAAGCTTTTCTGTGAGGCTGTGTTTGACAATATGAGAAGGAGCTGATTTTAATCTGATGGAGTTACCTTTTCGGTTTGGGCCAGTGCTCCCACATTTCCTGTGTACAGACTCAGTGTGTTCACTCTCAGTCTGACCACTCTGGAACTGGAAGAAGACAGACACCAGAGAGAAACACTGAGGGAACAGGTTTACATTTGACTGAGATTCATAGTTGTACATAACTACAGTAGATACAAACCTACAGTAATTTACTTGGTGTTTTAGGATTTTGATTTAATTTGAAAACTAATGAATTGATCGTGCTGAACAGGACAGTAGTATTTACACTTAGCCCTGTCACTTTACCACAGAGTAATAAATCTGGATGAGGTTTTACCTCTGCACTGGCATATCTGCCATGTTCCTGCTTCCTTCTGAAGGATCCCCCCCTCAGCTCCTCTGCTGAATTGTTACACAGCTTTGGAGGCAGAGCACCTGACAGTGAATCACTACCTACAAAAGGAAGTGCACACAACATGAGTACAAGCAACAGAAAATACCTTTAATCATGTTAATATTCACTGGGTAATAATCATGCTGCCAGAATACACTGTTCTTCTCCTTTGAGGTTCAGTTTAGTTTAGGACATCGATGTTTGCTACTCCCCAAATAGGTTTCATATCACCTACTTTTCAAAAATGATTGGTTATCATCTGTGAAATGAAAAATGGCAGCAGAGCAACAGCCCACATTTCTTTAATATTCTGTATAGTTCTATGATTTCCTCCCATTTTCTCCTAACCTGAAAAGTCACCGTCAGTCCCACCATTGGCCTGCAGATACACAGCTGCTCTTATTTAAACCAGTCCCATTGATATCAAAACGTTTTTTTGTTTTTGGCAGCCTGGCTTAAGAAAAAAGCCTTCAGACAAACGCCAACAGTGCACAGTCTCTGTAGCATCATGCATGTCACCACACAGGCAGAAGTGTTTTGTTATTGATAATTAGGGTAGTAAATATGCTCTAAAATGTGTAATTTTTAAGAGTCACTGTGAGATGACAAACATCAACATCATCACACTAAGGAAGACGAGGCTGAAACCTGACCTCCTTTTTGATAGACTGTGGTTATGATAGAACTTATAGAACTTATCTATGAACACACAGCAGGATTAACTCTAGCCAGCATCTTTGAAACTTTACCGTCACTCTCCATGTCATCGTTGAAAAACAGGCTATCATCCACAGACGTAAAGCTGATGCTAGAGTCATCGCTCTCATCGGAAATGTAGCCTGCGTTCAGGCAGGGATCCCCTATGGACCGGAGAGGACTGCCCACACTCCTGGACCTCTGCAAAGACTGGATGTATCTCGCCAAAGTCACACCTTTACCTTAAAGAGAGACAAGTTACACAGACAATAATTTAGAAATTAGATTATAGCTAATATTTTTTCCAAATAACTGATCAGCTGTTTAGTTTAGGAAATGTCAGAAAACTCTGAAACATACCCATCACAACTTTGCTATCTAATAGTCTATTTACAATAATACAACCCAGAGAAATGCATCTCCTCCTCCTCACTGTTGTTGTAACGGTGACTGTTCGTCCTTCCTCCTACAGCCAGCAGGGGGCTGAGCCATGCAGCATCTAGGTGACCTAGTCTTAAGCCTCCAAGGCAGAGGGCACCGTTGTTGAGGTCCAGACCCAAACGGCCCAGCAGCTGAATGACTGTGGGCCCATCACCCCGCTTCACACTCACGGCCAGAGCCCTGCGGAGGTGCTGCTCATGTGCACCTCGGCAGAGCAGAAGCTCCACCATCTCCGTCGGTCCGCCTCTCTCACACACCTGCAAACAGCACAGAGGAGGTAGGGCTGGAGCACTGGGCTCTGTGTTTGGGCCTTGTCCCACTCTAACCGCTAAATGTCAGGACATTTTAGCTTCTGCTGTTCAATTCTGAAGATTCTTTTAAATTAAAATTAGTCTTTTGTAAGTCATCCATCCCTAATCCTGGCCTGTGAGGTTTGTGACTTCTAACCTGGTAAATGAGAGACTCTGTTTTTGCCATCCCATTGATGTCGGCGCCCAGCTCAATTAGACACTCAGCCATCATCGTATCTCCGTCGCTGCAGGCTTTTTCCAGCATGTTGTAGCGTAGCTCTGAGTCACACCACATCTTAGACAAAGCCAGGCACACTGACTTACGCAGCTGACAACAGAAAGTTAAAATATGTTCCCAATTAAGCTCAGTAAACAAGTGGCCTAAATAATTAACAGTCTATAAGTATGTCTGGTATGTCCTGCAAAGTCTTTTTTGTAGTGTGTGTTCCTGTGTGTTTACAGTACAGCCTGTGTTTCACCAATGTTTGCCAACTGATACACAGTATGTGAGCAGGACTGAAACACCTAATATTTCCACTCAGTTACATCATATCTGAATTAAAAAAAAAAAAAAGCATTTGTGACAGTGCCAATGTATCAACATGTATAACTGACATGTCCACCACCTTAGTTTAGCCTGTTAGCATGCTAACATTTGCTAATTAGCACTAAAGACAGTGACCAGCTAAAGATGATGGGAGTTTCTTCACTTTTGCATGTATTTGGTCATAAACTAAAGTATTGGACAAAATTTAAATTGGACCTTATGATGAAAATTCATCAGATTAAAGTGATTACAATCCATCCTAAAAAAAAAAAAAAAGACATGAATGTCTACAAGAGGTTTCATGGAAATATCCATCCAGTAGTTGTGGAGACGTTTCATTGAAAACCACAAAGGTCAGCCTCATAGTGATGATCTAACTCACTGGGTTCCTGCTCTGGTCAGCAGTCTCCTCTCTGAGGTGTTGGAAGATGTGCCTGTCAAAGTCTTTGCACTGCATTACAGCAGCTGCTCCTGGACAGGTGTCAAGCATCCTCGCAGCCACCTGAAAGCACTGTGGCACAGACAACCAGCAACATATCAAGTTTACAAGCACAAAACTATAACAAGTAAAAGTCTTACAACTTCTACAGCATGCAACATTGTCCAAGTGAGGTTGTACCGTTTAGTTTTATCCTAATTACTTTAATTTAGTTTTCTTATCCTATTTTAGTTTCTTAAATGGTATGGCATTCAATATTAGGTGAGAGAGAAACAATATTTTGATTTTCTGTATATCCTGCACATATAGTGAATCGACAATAAAAATCTTTAATCTTGATCCTCTGTATCTAGATGAACGGCAATCAACTGTATCAACATTTAACATTACAACAGCTTTTAGTTGGACTGCCGCTGTAAATAGAATTATTAAAAGTAGGGAGCATACTGTTGTAAGAACATGCAATCACAAGTTATCAATTGGTTTTTGATTCAGAGAACCTATATGAAATTTTCATGAAGTTTAAAGCAGGGCCACATGATGCAGCAGCGACAAAAAAAACATGACATCTGACACATCTGTGGTCAATTCTCAGCAGTTCTTTAGTTGTTGTTGCTGGTCACTCTACTCTAAAATTATTTACTCTTAATTAATTTAATTGTATTTTTCCAGTTTCGGTGGAGAGTGGTGTCCAGTGATCTAACTGCTATTTCTTGACAAGCTGTCAGTACAGTTTTGGATTAAACACCTAATGAAAAAGATGCAGTGTGTTCAACCACAGACCGAATATAAATATAGATGACGCATCATCACTTCCCTCCACTATGCAAAAGAGAAGCCAAAATAGTGTGAATACAGTAGTTGAGCGATTTATCAGACAGCCAACCAAAGCTGTCCAATCATCCAAAATAGACCCCTTTTTATATCATCAAATAACTAAAAACAACCTTACTACAAAAAGGCCTCTTGTATACACATAAGTGTGGTAATATCTACCAGAAATGACAGAACTCACCTCTGGGAAAAATTTATTTGATTTGTACTTTTTGAGTTTTTAATTTGGCTCATGTACCGTCCATTAACATGGAGGAGGCAGGATTTATGACCTATACTGCAAACAGCCACCAGGGGGCAATCAATCATCTATACATACATATACAGTGTGTGTGTGTGTGTGTGTGTGTGTGTATATATAAAAAAAGAACCCACTGCAGCAGTCAGTGTGCATGCATCTATGAACAGGGTTAAGCAAATTCTATCAAAGTAAATCACTAAAGTTACCTTCAGCAGCATCTCAGCGTCCTCGCTGTACTGAATGAGTGAGCCGACCACAACTGAGGCCAGAACAGGCACAGTTGTCCTTGGCAGCTTCATCTTGGATACGAGGTAGTTGAGCAGGGTCAGGCCCCAGTAGTGTATCTCTGGAGGTCATCAAAGTTAGCGAAAGCATCATTAGTCAGCTTTAATTTGGAAGTCAGGACATTTTTAAATGTTCAGGTGAGGATTTTCCACTGTATATTCACATTTATATACAGGAAATGTTGCGTTTACTTTTCTTGTGGAGCTTTTTTCTTCTCACCTGGACAAATTTGTTTATCATTCACTACATTCATTACAACTACAATACTTCTAAACCCGCCTCCCTGTCCCTTGAGGGGCAGACAAATTGAGCAATGACATTTGATGGTAAAACTGACAAAAATCTCATTTATATTTGTTCAGGCTACTGATTGTTAATGACAGTCATGTACCTTGTTCCTGTGGGAACATCTGTAGTGTGTGCAGCACTGTGTCTATGGCCCCTTGCTGGCAGAGCAGGTCCACTGCACCGGAGCAGTCGGCCAGAGAGGACAGCACCTTCAGACCACGCTTCTGTATGATCGCACTACTGATGAACTGCACACAGACACAAACAGCACTGAGTATCACACTGGCTGAAGCTGTTTATATGGTGTCTGCATTTAAATAACAAATATCACTGTCAAAAAAATTACAATGTTTTAGTACTGTGAGTTATTACATGGCAAAGTTGACAAAAAACAAAAGAAACAAAGGACAAAACATGCTTAAATATCTTGATTCATTTTAAAATATTTCTTTTATTTCAGTCACATAAATGAGTTGGACCAAGTAATAGACATCTACCAGTAAAATCTTTTTCAAGTTCTACAATTGCCTACTCTTTTGGGACTCTGATGTTATTTTATTTTAACAGCCCAATTTAAAAAGGCACTCAGGAACATAAAATGCTCAAACTAAGGGGAAAAGCTGAAAAAGATGGAGCAAGTCAGTGACATATTTTCAGGTTGGTCAGTGTGTGGTCATACTCTGTTGAGAACCTCCAAGAAGAGAGTGTGAGCTCCTTCCACCACACACTGGTTCTTCAGGACCTTCAGTGATACGTCAGCCACGTCAGGATCTGCGACCGAGGCGCCATGCTCCCTTAAACTTCTGTCTGGCAATTCACACACACCAAGGAAGCAAGTGAAGACAAAGAGCAAAGCAAACATATACACACAGACAGAACCACTCTGCTGTCAGTCACTAATCACACAGTGCTGGGAGCAGAGGCCAAGTACAGAGAAATGTTCAATTGTATTGCAATACAGCTAGAGAAGACCACAGTCTGAGTGTGTCACAAAGAGAAGTTTATCCACTGGTGTTTGTGAGGTTTGTCAAGCATTTTCACAACTGCATTTAGAGCTGGTCACCTGGGATTAGACTGCCTGAACTGCAATTTAATGCTTATTATTAAAACTGCATTCACAGATAAACACAAATAAAAAGGGAAATGCTTGGTTGAAAGTACCTGGGCAGAGAAAGACCAGGCTGACCTGCAGAGCCTCCAGCTGAACCTCCGGCTTGAAGTTGTGGACCTTCATTGTGTTGAGGATCTGATTCATGGCCATGTGCGACTCATCCAGACTGGCTGCCCTACAGACACAGAGACATGTTTCAGTCCAAAACTGAACATACAGTCAGGGAAAAAATTATTTGAACCCCAGCTGATTTTGTAATGTTCCCCCTTAACAAAGAAATGATCACTCTACAATGTCAATGGTAGGTTTATGTGAACAGTGAGAGATACAACAATAACAAAAAAATCCAGAAAAATGCATTACAAAAAAAGTTATGCATTAATTTGCATTTTCATGAATGAAATAAGTATTTGATCCCCTATCAGTCAGCACGATCTCTGGCTCCCAGGTGTATTTTATACAGGTAAGGAGCTGACATTGGGAGCCCTCTCAGCTCGTTACCTGTATAAAAGAGACCTGTCCACAGAAGCAATCAATCAATCCAGATTCCAAACTCTTCACCATGGCCAAGACCAAAGAGCTTTCCAAGGATGTCAGGGACAAGATTGTGGACCTACACAAGGCTGGAATGGGCTACAAGACCATCGCCAAGCAGCTGTGTGAGAAGGTGACAACAGTTGGTGCAATTATTCGCAAATGGAAGAAACATAAATTAACTGCCAATCTCCCTCGGTCTGGAGCTCCATGCAAGATCTCACCTCGTGAAGTTTCAATGATAATGAGAACGGTGAGGAATCAGCCCAGAACTACTCGGGAGGAACTTGTCAATGATCTCAAGGCAGCTGGGACCAGAGTCACCAAAAAAACAGTTGGTAACACACTACGC
>NW_018127899.1:1145444-1156128 GCF_001952655.1 Monopterus albus | reverse complement strand
TGTACTGTCAAATCTTGGGTGAGAACCTCCTTCACTCAGTCAGGGCATTGAAAATGGGTCGTGGTTGGGTATTCCAGCATGACAATGATCCAAAACACACGGCCAAGGCAACAAAGGATTGGCTCAAGAAGAAGCATATGAAGGTCATGGAGTGGCCTAGTCAGTCTCCAGACCTTAATCCCATAGAAAATCTGTGGAGGGAGTTGAAGGTTCGAGTTGCCAAACATCAGCAACGAAACATTAATGACTTGGAGAGGATCTGCAAAGAGGGGTGGGTCAAAATCCCCCGAGATGTGTGCAAACCTTGTGGCCGACTACAAGAAACGTCTGACCTCTGTGATTGCCAACAAAGGTTTTGCCACCAAGTACTAAAGCACGTTATGCAAAAGGATCAAATACTTATTTCATTCATGAAAATTGGAAATTACTTTATATAACTTTTTTTGTAATGCATTTTTCTGGATCAAAGCTGTCATTGTTTTACCATTCTGAGTGAAAAACTTTGTTTTCTAAAACAGAAAAGGACATCACAGATTTTTAACTGGGTTTGTTCCCACCTTCCCTCAAAGAGCACGTTGAGCAGTTTGCAAGCACTGATGGAAACTTCAGCTGAGGATGAGTGTCTCTTCATCATGTCCACTACGTTGACATGCAGACCACCGGACAGTAGTGGAGAACGCATTTTACCTGCAAGCAAAGGAGACATTAACTTTACCAGGCAACAAAAAAGGTTTTTCCCTTTATAAAATGCTGGACGTATCAGGATCAGTAGGTAAGTGGGATTTTACCCAATCAGTATGTTACAGAAACCTTCAGTGCAAAGAATATCTCCGATGATGACTCACTGTTGTGTGTGATGAGTGCGGCAATGGCACTGGTAGCAGCTTTAAATACGCTGGGAGAAGAGGAGTGGAGCAACATGGATGCCATTAACTGTCTGTGAATAGGAGTCCTGAAAACAACCATGTAACACCCAAGAAATATTCTGTCAACAGATGTTTTCATACATTTCTTAAACATTTGTCATGACATAAATAATGAAGCATGCAGAGAAATCAATGATGCTGACCCTGAGAACCTGATTTCCTGCATTTTCTTGATTCTAATACAGGTGACAGATGCTGCCTTTGTTTGCCAAGAATGTTTCTATATGTGACAACCATACTGTGTATACTGTAGATATCTGAACTTTTTACAAACCAGCATATGGGTTTACACAGTGAATAACATTACAAACAAATGCTAAACCTCTTTAAACATCTGCATGTGTGGGTCTTCATTTTTCCAGTAGGTACCTGTCACCCTGCTCATCTTCTGAATTGCTCCCTCCAGCCCCATTTAGTAATAGACTGTGAATGGCCCGGCAAGCTGCTTCCTGAGGCGGCACAAGTGATTCCGTTAGAGACTCTGACAGCTGGAATTACACCGGGTGTAGCTCAGAGGCTTGAAAAAGTTGAACTGACCTGAACTGCTGGTTCAGTAGCGTGGTACTCCAGTGCCGTACAACAGGCCTCCATCCAGCCCAGACCCATGTCCACCACCTCCTCCTTGCCCCTGTTCTCCTCCTCCTCTCCTTTCTCCAGTCCCTGCTCGGCCACTGCTTTGCTCTGCACGATAGTTGCAGCTGAAAGGAGGAGACAGCACTGTATAAGTACAATACTGCACACGATCTAATCTAACTATCAGAGGCATTTCAGATGCCATCGGCCTCTTGCTCATCATTTCTGCCATGCATTAAAGCCGAGTATCCTGTCTGTCCACCAGCATGCAACGAAGATTTTACTGCCCTTCACAATCACACACTTTGATAAATAAGTTTCTCTTTTATTTCAAGCACAAAAGCAGCATTTCAGAACAAAGCGGATGTAGGAAACACCTTCCCGCAGTGATTTCTGATGACAAATCAAACAAAAACAGGCCTAAACTTCTCACTAAATGGTGACTTCTTTCAAAATGTCTCTTCGTTTGGTTGTATAGGGGGAAATAACTTTATAAACTCTCTCTCTCTCTCTCTCTCTCTCTCTCTCTCTCTCTCTCTCTCTCTCTCTCTCTCTCGAAATCAGGCAGCATAGTTACAATATATAGAGACATGCTGTTTTTGTACCATAATATAATTTATCTTTAGTATAGAACTGCTGTGTGTCATTGTTCTGTTGTCTCCATCACTAATCCATCAGTGTGCCATAAATAAATTAGTTATATATAGCATGAATGAGTGTGAATGCTCACTGAGGTCAGCCAGGCAGGACAGGGCGGCGGCTTGTAGAGTAGCATTGTTAGGGAAAGTCTGACAGGCTCTAACCACAACCCTCTGGATGCCGTTCACCACCAGGATGTTGTAGTAACTCTCTACAAGATGACAAAAAACAAGCACACCCTGGATCACACAGATGTCTCTACTGACCTTTTCAGTCCTTATTTGTCAGCTTGCAAACACATTAGTGTATCAAAATAAATGCAATCCAAACACTGCTGTATCAGTGGTGAGGATTCATGTGTTATCATCACCAGCAAGTGAGAGGATACTCCAAAGTTATTAAAGCAATTTTATTTAGCCACTACTATGCTAACTGTGAAGAAGAGAAAATTAGCAAAGAAACATACAGTCTAATTTTCTCAAATGTGACAACTGAACAAAAGCATTGGGAGAAACCCTCAACTGAGTAAAACCAGGTAAGAAATGATGTGATTTCATTATATTGGAGGAGGTGAATGTGACAGAAGCTTTGGTATTCTCTGATGAAATCTGAGTCTGACCTGATGTAAACTTCCTGAACAAGCAGCAGGCTGTTTCCTGTAGCTCCTCCAACTCAGGGAAGGCATCCATGGTGGCGATAATCAGGCTGTAGCACCGAGTGCCTCCTGACATCAACATTTCCACGTTACTGCCTGGAGGAAAAGAGCTCATGAGGTCAAAGACGCTATCGGAGTACAGACAGGACTCATCTGCTTTGGATTTCAGATTTTCATTACTGATATTTTTGTTGAGGATGTAATGTAATTTTCAAGTATATACCGATATTCCTGGAGTAGTATAATGCAAACTGATTAGCTGTCACAGAGATATTTATTCTACAAAAAAACTATCAACAAAAAAAGCAAATGGTCAGACAAAGTTTACATATGAAAGAGAAGGATATCGCCAGATAGTCTGGACTGACTGTGATACATCTGAGAGAAACGCAGATTCAGGAGGAGAACATGTTCAGCTCCACTTTTCATGCAGAAATAATCCAGCTCATTAGGTTTTGAGTGTAAGGGAGTGTCTCCATTTGTTCACAGTAATGTTTTTCCTGCAGTCTGATCATTAATTTTGCTGCTCCACAAAATGTAAAAAGAAATTTTCATTGAAATACTGTAAAACTCTAATTAAACTATCCACTGTGTAACTGTGGATTTTGGTCATATACTGTATACTATTCCTCACAATCAGGCTATTTCCATGAATACTTGGCTATTTTCAACAAACTCCACTATCCTGTCCCACAAACAGCTGCTCTTACTCGACAGCACAACTTCACATGTTTACTGGTGTGCTGTTACTGTTTAAAACGTTGAAGAGACATAATAGTCTGGTAGCAAGGCTAAACAGACTGTGTGAAAGTCTTTCCTTCACGATGGATGTATATTGGATGTGTACTAAGTCTTGTAACACTCATAAACACAACTGGAGTGTGATAGGGTCTTACCAGGACGAGCCAGTGGGAGCAACACCTTCATTGCCTCCAGGAGCAGCTCAGGGCTATCTGGGAACCTCTGGAGAGCTGCCAGGATCACAACATGGTCCTGGTTCTCCACAAACTCCACAAGATGATCATTGCTTACTGGAAACACAATCATAAGAAATATATTCAGCTACCGTATAGAAAACATAGTAAAATGTTAATGCAAAGATACAATAACTAAATTTGATATACAGGTACACAGTATGTTAGCTAGCAAACATGCTAAAAGTTACACACTACATATGAATAAACCTATAAACCTACTAATCATAGTAGATGTCACCTGTGCTCTGAGGTGGTTGAGCCTCAGCTCAGACAAATTTGAGCCGAGTACAATCTGATGATGTGGGTCTAAACCTGACAAACTCTCTTAGATATTTTACAGACGATAAACCACAGAGAAACACTTTCTATTAATGTAAAAACCTAGTAGACATGTGGTTACAGTGTGTCTGCCCACCACTCTCCAGTAGGAACTGCAGAGCTCTGCAGCCTTGGAGCTGCACTTCTTCATGGGTAGGAAATGTCTTCATCGCCTGCGCCACCAGACCAAACACATCCTCTTCCTCCTCTAGCAACAGCAGAGGAACCATGTCTATGTATTATGAACAAAACAACCTTAGAAACGCATGCCTTAATGACTGAATTCTGACCATTATAAAACCAATCTCAATGGCAATAGCTATTTCAGTGATTGACTCCTCCCATCCAACTTGCAATTTTAAAGTTAAACAAATCAAACAAGTGTTAAACAGGAGAAGCTGAAAAGCTGAAGCAAAGACTAAGAACTAAGGAAGAAGCAGGGAGTATCTGGCTTGCCAGATTATTGTCCTTGGTGGTGCTGTGACACTGACACTACTTTTGGAGATAACCAAAATGCCATGATGCACACCTTGCTTTCAGGGGTGTCACTTCACATCATCATAAAATACAGGTCATTACACAAGACATTAGAAATGAAAATAACCAAAGAGATGTTTAGGGAAGGAGGCTGAAACGTGGCTCAAAAAATAAACTGAGAAAGACTGAGTTTTCTGAAGTAGGCAGATGTGAGAGAGACCACCACATATACAGATTTACATGTGAAATGCTGTTCTTTGACGTTTAAAATAAACTAGTTCGACATTTTTACTCTTCTTTTCTAAAAGAAAAGAGTGTGAATCATCTGTTTTTAGCTTCCCTTTGTACTTATCCAATCAGTGCATCATAACATAAATCTGTGACTTTGTCGTCCAGATCAAATTTTCTAGTCGGATGTAGAATTATAATTAAAATCACAAACTGGGACCTGGACTTCAGCCATAAGCCACAGAAAGGAGTATTAAACTGGATTTCAATTTTTTTCTAGCACTCATGCTCCACATGTAGCAAGAGCGATGCTCTGCTACATTGTATGTCTTGTGCACCTGATCTGAGCAGTAGAGCTAGGGCCCGGAGTCCCACCATGGTCACTCTGCAGTCTGTGCCGTGCTGAGATAGCACCTTCAGGATCTGTCTAGAAAACACAAGAGTACAGGTAAAAGGTTCACTGGGACTATAGCCAAGCAAAAGAAACCCATTTTACTGTCTCTATACAAGCGCCTAATGTCTAAAAGTTTTTATATTGCTTCAAACCAGGGGCTGATTTAGTGATTTGCTTATCATGAGTTCAAACAATATGTTCTGTAAACTCTTACTGCCAGGGCACACTAGTGTACGCACTACTGCCAACTCAAGTACTAGAAAGGGAGAAATGCCTTAAATCAACAGATCAAACTGAAAAGAGAGCAGTCAAGATGATTCAGGATAATAGTCTATGTATCTAGGACTTGGTCACCAGAAAGCCAAAATCTATTGCCTAGAGGGAAAATGGCTCAAATTCAGCAGAGGCAGTACTGTAGGCAGAGCTCACATATGGAATGATGCATTTAAACAGGAACTCGTGCTGATGAACACATGGTTGCCGCTTTCATTGTACCAACTCCTACTCCATCTCCTGTAAAGCTCAGATGAAGATGCCACTGACAAAAGCCAGTATTATGTTCATGATTCACATAAGTGACATATTAAATGTCACAAAATTCTAAAAACTGTCCAAGTTTTTATTCTTCTTTTAGGGATAGCTACATTAATAATACGTTTTGATAAAGTTAGAATAACAATATGAAAACTTCAACACTGTTCAGCTCTCAATATTTCTGGAAGATATTACCTTCCCTTGCAAAACAGTCAAACCACTCTTTATTTCAAATGTCAGAGAAAGTTTTTTTTTTTTTTTTTTTTTAACTTAATTTTTTGGGCACTTTTTGCTTTTCTTTATTGCTATTATATACAAAGTGTGCTGCAGCAAGACGGAGGGGAAGACCCAAGACAAAAGTGAGACGCAATCTGCTGTCATCGCATACATACTGTGTATAAGTATATGGTGCACCACATTGTAACCGTTCGGCTGTCGGAGCACCCAGGCACCAACCTTCTTCAAGACACTGTATGGGGTTTTGTAAGGGAAGAGATGACAGGGGTACACACTATGTGCACCAAGTCCCTGCAGTGGTGTGGCTACACAGTTCTAATTCACCACTCCACAACTAACACAAGTGCACCACAGCTACGGTAGCCAATAAACATGTCTTTACTTACTGGTGGACTCCCAGTACATCCCAGTCCTTGGCTGCCTGCAGATGTCTGGTCAGCTGGCCCAGTGTACCGGGACATATTTCAATCAATCGGCACAACAGTGACCATCCAGCCTGCAGTAAGAACAGTATGCTGTCACACACTTTATGTCAAGGCTAACAAACCAAGACAAAAAAGAAACTTTGCACCTTGAGGCATATTTGTGACTTTAGACTAAATAAAATTTAACATGGCTGACATGAAGAGCAGTCGTCAAAATGGGGCCCTTAGAAGTGCACTTTCACGTGCAGGTGCTTTGGTGGTGTGAAGACCCTGTGTCTATTTAACATGTAAGATACTTTAACAACAGCGCTTAAGAAAAACTGAAAACTTAAAATCAGATTTTGTTTTATTTACCCTTCAAACAAGTCTGTTAAAGTTTAAACCGGGCTCACAATCTGACTTTCAGTTTGTGAAAAAGCAGTCACAAGATGTCATAAACATGCTGCATCAGGTGTGGGCATGTAGAACTACACAGAACACAAACTGCCTTAACAGGGCAATGCTGCTAGTGTCTCAGGTAAGATGACTCACAGTTCTGTTTCCTTTCAGCACCATGAAAAACTAGTGCTAGGACATTTATGAAGTATAGTGTATAAGATGGTGGTAATAGCCCTATTCCTGAACAACTAAGACATAACAATTCAACACCCTGGGGGGCTCAGAAAAGAAAAGGCTTTTCTAGCTTCCATATGTTTTTGAAAGGAATGTTTGACTTTATTTGGCAGATGGAAGAAGCTGAAAAAAACTCAGGGCATGAGAGTTTGCCAGTTCAGGTGATTTGCATAATGAGCTCGAGTAAACATGGCACAAACCGCAGCATCATAATATGGTGAAACTCCTGGTATCTACCTTCTGATTCTAGCCTGTTCTGGTTACCTTTAATGGTGCGTCTAAACTTATGTGCAACCTTATACAAAGGCTAAAATACAGGTTTTGAGGCCCCGTGGAATGCTGTACAGCCTAGAAGAATGACGTACTGCTGTAAACAAGAATCCCAGCTATTCCTGGCATAGGACCATATTCACCTGGTGGTGAATGTAACTTATACAGATGATGCAATCCTGAACTCGTGTAAAGCAAAAATTACTATCAGCTTTACGAAAGCTTAATGCTAGGACATCTGTCATTAAAATAAGACATTGCACAAAGTTTGTTCTTTAAGTTCAAGAAGACAAAGTTCAAGATGGCCTATTTTACTATGACGTAAATGAAAAATACGTAAAGTACAGAGTCAAAGGCTGGTGAGATTTCTGATGTCTTGCAGTACCTGCTGGACCCCTCTGCTGCTCATGTGGGATGACAGCACCACCACGAGGGAGACATGGACACATTTGTCCTCAAAGAGTTCAACGGCTGCAACACAGAAAAACAAATAAGAAGACAAGATGTGACTGGTTAATTTGGAAGGAAGGGACGCAGTCTTTCACACATTTCTTTTTTTTAAATGCTTAGGAAATAGTCTGTATCAAGAATCCCAGTATGACGGTGCAAGCCGAGTACTCTTTGTTAATTTGCAAACACTGGTAAAATGAGCAGTGCTCAAACACAGCTGTGATGAAAATGCTGCTGAGAACACACGAAGAGTTAAAATTATGAGCAAGTGACAAATCTGTGTGGCAGAGATGAGCAGAGCGATAGAGGAAGTACTTAGTTAGGTAATAATTATTTGGACAGAGACAATTTTTGTAATTTTGAGCTTCTGAAAATGGGGGACTATACATTAAAATAGCTATAATTCCAAAACAGTTAGTGATGTTTTTGTTAAACCCCTTGAATTAAAGCTAAAAATCTAGACTTGATTTTGAATCCACTTTGCTGGTGTGTGTTATTATCACTCAATCTGTCAAATACTGTCTCACATAACTGATTAATCAATTAATCTAAAAAATGTTAGAAACAGTGAAAAAAGTCCAGAATAATTTCCTAAATCCCAAAACCTAAAGCTATTCAGCTTAATGTTAATCGATTAATCGCTTCAGCCCTGACTGTGAGTCCTGCATAAAAGATTTACATTAGCCTACATACTGTACATACATTGCTAATTCTCATTAGCAAAAAAGTGCAATTAGGTACAAAAAGTTAAGCATGGTTAAGTTAGGTTGTACTGTTTTAATATTAAGTTGAGTTAGACCACCACACTACAGCAATGCATCACTTTCTGCATGCATCTTTATGATTATGTATTGAATGTACTGCAGCAAAAGTACAAAGTACAAAACTGCACAAAATGGATATACTGTAGTATAAGCCCCATAATATATACTTAAATCTCTCCTAATCCAAGAAACACACTACAAAACAGTTCATTCTGAAGGAGTGGTGTAAAGTATTATACTTTACACCACACTACAAAACAGTTCATTCTGAAGGAGTGGTGTAAAGTATTATACTTTATTATACTACTTTCTCCTTCTGCTGCACTAAGTTTCATAAGAAATCACTGCACCTTTTCTCCTTTACACGTGTCTGAGTTATACCAAATACAAAATATACAGTATGATCAATGACATTTGATCAGTTTGGAAGATATTATGCACTGATTAATCCCTAATTAATTCAAATTAGCTCAGTTCAACAGAACCCCCCACCACAGTTTTTGAGTCAAACGACAAGCTGTTTATGAACAGGAACATGAAGCATATGCAGGATGACTGTGTTTCCTACCATATTCCGTGTGCGCCAGGAAAAGCAGATCCTGGATAATTTGAATCAGTGTGCACAATTGTCTGTCTTCCTGCGGCGTTTTCAACCGCACCAGAAGTTTCTTCAGCTGTTCGTTCAGTTCCTCTTTGTCAGCCATGGTCTTTGAAACACAATTTTCCAACTAACGACTTGACATGCATTGATTTGGGTCAGTCAGTACAGTCGCTCAGAACCGACAAAAAAAAAGGCTTCGAGCGGCCGCTTTCTGCGACACTGTAGCAGCACAGGAAGAAACGACTGAAGTGCTACTGTGTGCCCTCATTATCATTACATCACATCAACAAATATTATCCGTATTACATCAGCTACACTGTAGCAAAGTTGCTGTCGCGACTAGGGAAGTTGTCTGTGTCGCAGAGTTTCGGTTCCGGACTTAACATTACTATTTTCGAATAACTTTCCCCTGGCAGAGAAGCATGTTCCTCTTTGTAAAATCGGAGACTTTCTGTTGTTTCTGTGGGAAATGCCAGCGGATCCCCCTGATAGGCGTATTCCTTCTTTCCAACGATCACACCATATGACTCCAGTTAGATAAACCTCCCGTTTGTTACGGTGGAAACTAGAAGCGGACACCGCGCACCACTAGGGAAGTACGGGATGCGTTTTACAGAAATTGTCCGCGGGGGGTGTTCTCAAGCTCCTGCCCTTTTCCCAAATTAATCAAAAGTGCCCCTCTCAACATTAATTATAAAAAAGTTATATTGTGATAAATGTGAACACAAAACAGGAACAAATGCATCACACTAAAATTCCCGTTTATTTGTCACAGCCCTACCGTCCCTTGTTGTCATCGGTGTGTGAATGTGTGTGTGAATGGTGTATGATCTCCTGTAAAGCGCTTTGGCCAGTGCAACACACTGTGAAAAAAACGCGCTTTATAAATACAGTCTATTTACCATCAGACACTTTGGTATGCTGAAATGGTTGCATATTGGACCAAAGCTCGGGTGACCTACACTCGCTATGGTCCCTGAACGCGTCGCGGAGGAGAGGTGCTGCGCCCTCTGCTGGTTCTGCTGCTATACTCACCTGGTAGTGATGGGAAGTTCGGATTTTACTGATTCGGTTCTTTGAATCTCGTTCAGCAAAGTGAACGAATCTTTTTTCGAGTCATTTCGTTCACTTCAGCAGAATGTAATTAAAATGTTACATGTTAATTCTCCATCTACTAACGCACATATTGATCACGTTTCGAATAAGAAAGAATTGTAATGCAGCGAAGGTCATATTATAAGTAATATCGTACCTGTGTCTTGAGGCTATGCAGTCTGTTACGTCATCACCTCACCTCCGGATATTTTGGGTCAAATTTGGTCTTTTGTCACGTAACATCCTAAACTAAAGACAGAGGTAATGTTACGGTAAAGATTATGTCAATGATATTATTTTGCTGTTTCCGAACGATGACTGATAACGCCATAATCGCCATTAACAATTAGCATAACAACATGGTTTGCTAATCAATAAATAGCTAGCGCTATCTATCTGTTAACGTCGTCAGATAATGTTATGGAAGGGCCTAGTTGTTATGGAAAATAGTAATGTAACTACCCCCATCATTCCTCCTCGGGCAAATGTGTAAATATTAGATCTATTCA
>NW_018127899.1:1133721-1143264 GCF_001952655.1 Monopterus albus | reverse complement strand
TGCTGAAAGAAGCTTCTCTAAGCTCAAACTGATTAAAACTTACCTGAGATCTACTATGATGCAAGAACGTCTCAGTGGACTTGCCATTATAAGCATAAACCATGTGGTCTCAAATTAGTTGTCATATGATGATGTTGTAGATGACTTTGCTGCAAGAAAAACCAGGAGAGTAAAGCTGTAGTAGGTTATGTGAGATTGAGGAGGTGATGGTGTAGTTTTTAAGTTACGGCAGTACCAAAAACACCACTAGAGGTCTTTGTAAATGGTCTTATACTTTTATAGCGCCTTTCTATGCTTTTACAGCACACTCAAAGCGCCTTCACATTATTCGGCCATTTACCCATTCGCACTCACGCATTCACCCAGGTGCTCCTGGTGACATCACCGGGAGCACCTGGGGGTTCAGTGTCTTGCTCAAGGACATCTCGACATGTTGACTGGACAAGCCGGGAATCGAACCGCTAATCCTCCGGTTAGGAAACGACCCGCTCTACCTCCTGAGCCACAGCCTTTGTAAGATCATCTTTTTCTTTTTATTTAAATCCTTGTATTTTTTTGTGCCTACTCGTTTCTTTAATATCTTATTTTGCACTGCGCCGTATTTATATTGTATTTTTAAGTTAATGTCACTTGTTTACACTTTTTATTTTGGGAGTATTAATAGGTACTTTATGTAAGCTATTTATATTGTATTTCATATGTTCAGTTCATTTTTTTGTATTTGTTTCTTTAATTCTTTCTAAGTATTTTGAATGTGCAATTGCTTTATTTAAACAAAAGAATGTCCAAGACAAAGCTATTACATTTCTTATGAGTATATACACTAGCAGTGGAATTTACTGCGATGCAACGGGGCGCCACCTGAAATCTTGCCTAGGGCACCAAATTGGTTAGGGCCGGGCCTGGCTGTGCTGGGCTCGTGCTCGAGGTCACACGCCGAGACTGAAGAAGAGGAGCGGTTGGTGGACAGGTGTCAAGGTGGGGGTCCAGCTTCAGAGCAGTCAGAGAAGAGACCTGCAAGTGCGGTGTTCTCTCTGACATTTCACAATGTTTTTTTTTTTCTGTGTGGTCATTATTCTGTCCCTCTTTTGAAAATGCTAGTTTAGTTTGCATTTTCTTTCTGGCCCTCTTGATTTTCACAAACCTCAGTCTTTTACTGAAATTTTCTTTTTCTGTTTTAATTTGGATTCCTTTTTATTTTATAACTCTTCGATCTTTTTCGCACTTAAGAGATCCTCCATGAGGAAACCCAAAGTCACGTATCCAATCGTTTAAACATTGCACTTTTGTTTTCGCCATGTTTTCCTTTCATATCTGACTCCCGGGAGGTCCAACCTCTTTTGTTCCTTTATTCCCCATCGGGAGCACGTATGCGTGTCTATACAATACAGACGTCTCTGTAAGGTCCCCGTTTCATACTGGCCTCAAACAGGAATTAAAAGGCAATAGTCCTAGCCTATTTTTTTGTTGCCCCAGGCTCTTAAAGGAAGTGTTTTACGAGTCCCAGACTCAACCGCAGTGGAGAGAATGAGCTGAGAAAGGACGAGTTTTACCACTTTTTTTTAAATTGTATTTTTATAATTTAGAAAATCATCACAAGTTTTACAGTTTTTAAAATAAATTGGGAAAGCAAAATGACAGAATGAGTTCACACACCACTTTATTTTGTAGATGTGTGTGCGTGCACCAGTAATAAATATTTTCCCTGTATTAGCATTCACCGAGGTGCTATATGAATTTGAGTTCGAAGGATCCCAGCAGTGACAATCCAGGGCATCAGTGGTCAGTCCACTGTCACTCGAGTAGTGTAGAGGTTTAGGGGCTGGAGTGTTGTCTTCTCCAGGAGGGGCAGTCACTGTCCACAGCTCATCCCAGACGATCACACGAGGGATCCCACTTCTGACACCAAAATTGTGAAGGTCTTCCCAGCATTGGTGACTTCATAATAATAATAATAACAATAAACCAGAGAGTTCCCCATTCAAAATCATGCAGAACTCCATACCTCAAATCATTAAGAATATTAACCATCTGACCTTTAGCCAGTTTGCATGCTTCAGTGAGAGCAACCAGTTCAGGTGCCTGAGCAGAGAAGGGAGAGGGGAGGGCTGCAGAGGTTAGTGGCATGAGAAGAGCACACAGCAATAACCAACACAATTTAATCCTGTAGTTCGATGTCTAGATGCAGAGCCATCAACAAACAGAACAAGATCAGGGTTAGTCAGTGTTTTTTCCTGGAGGTCAGGTCGAGGTGAACAGACCTGTTGAATGGCAACACAGTTATGTCCCTCACCATCGGTAGGTGTGGGGAGGAGAGTTGCATGATTCAAAACAGTGCATCTTTTTACCTTGATGTTAGTGTAATGAAAGTTCTTTCATTTTGAAAAGAGAAGACTAATAAAAAGATATATATTTCGCTATGTGAAAGTTATTATGCATTAACGTATCAAAATAAGCATGTGCACATGGATCTTCCCTGTTTAGGATAAAACAGAAAAGACTGGCCTCAACTTGCTGATATACAATATTTGTATGAAAAGATGTTACTATCTGATTGGTCAAAAACTGTTGGGGAGAATTCGTGGTTTAAACTTAACTCTCCCGATATTGGTCCTTCAGTCTGTCCGTCCTCCAATCATCCTCACTGCTCCAGTGGTTGTGGACAGCGCCCTGAATACCTACCCTTTCTTAATTTCTACATAGACACTTACGTCTTCCTTTGTTTCCAACTAACTGCTAGATTTCAGACTGTTATTTAGGATACATATTCCTAAGGAGATCTGTAAACAAGGAAAACAAGAGATAGTGACAAAAAATGTTTTGTAAACAGTGTATTATTTGCTTCCTTTTAAGGGATGAAACCTGACCTAGTATGTGGTCACAGTGTTGGCATTCTACACTGTCTTTGTCTTTGGAAATTTTAATTGATTAAAGAGGCAAGTAACCTATGTAACAACGTTCCTTACGTTTCCACCAATATTAATTCCTACACCCAAATGCTCAGTTAGCCTAAAATCAAAGTGGTTCGACTTAAGCTAGGCTAGGCTATCTATAGGCTGAATTACCACGGCTAACTATTTTTGACAGTTTGGATCAGTTCCCATTAATGTATATCATATTAGTGGACTGATGTATTATTGTGTGCATCATAGTTAATTCTGCAGCTGGTAAAGGTAGAGCTAATGTTAACCTTAAAATTGAATTATTGCTGTGTAACTTGTAAATTTCGCACCGGAGATCAGTAAAATCTTATGATTATACGGTAAGTAAAGTCACTTAAATACATCTAGTGCAGTGTATATAGTACAATATTTGCCTCTGAAGTAGAGCTGCATGAGCGTGATTTAAATCCCTACGTAATGTGTCTCACGTGACAATGGTGCTTCCGCGTCTGCATTAGCAAGCACTTGCATCAAACCAAGCGCTTCCTCTTCGTCAATAAGCTGTGTTAGCCAATAGCAGGACTGCGTGATATCACGTGACAAGATGTCTACAAGAAGAGACGAGTGATTCAAAAACAAGTCGAACGTGTTTGACATATTCTCTACCTTCCTTCAACTATTTTTCCAACGTTTCACTACGTACCCTGTACACCTAGCGCCGAATAGGAGTTGAGGCAGAAATAAATCACCTTAGGGTTATTAGTTGTTGTTATTGGTTAATGCAGCTTAGCGCGGAAAAGGGAGCTCATAGTTTGATGCAAGGAATCTCACTACTAATGCATTGTCCCGTGAGACTGAGATCGCACAAGGATATAAATCACTCTCACAAAACGATTTATCGTGCAGTCCTAATCTGAAATGTAATAAATCAGAAATATGAAGCGGCGGAAAATTGAAATACTGAAGTAAAGCAGGCTACAGATACCTCAAAAATGTACTTGATTACTTTTTCCACCACTGAAAAGAGGAAAGAAGATGCCAGACAAAGACAGATGGCAGAAAGCTCAGAGAAACTGAAGAAAGAAGCAGCGAAAACCAGTTTCCGTTTGAAAAAGGTGAGCCGACCTAAGACTGATAGGGTGCAAAAAGGTTTGGCCATCATATTTGGACCAATGACCTTAAATTTTACCTTAATTGGTATTAAGGGATTTGTGTATAATATGCGTCTTGTACACGAATATCAAAATGGCCCTTGGATTTGATTAATCTGTCTAGTAAAGTATGGAGCCCAGGAGGGGACATAGGAATAAAAAGAATCGATGGCAGACTTTGCAAGATCTCACATCTTTAGTACCACATACATGAATGCCTTAGTAATTATAATCATATAATAACCTATAGTTTAATATATAACCATTCTGAAACAGTCCATTCACATTTGGCACTTTGTGGCTAGTACCTTTGTGCTTTTACTCAGGAGAATGTTTGAATCTCAAAGCATGATTGCCTAAGTGCTATCACAGTGTGAATGGGCGTATTCATCCTTTTCTGCGGCAGGAGTTGTCATATGATCCGTGGCAGACAAACTTCGTGTTGGAGAGGCACAGCACAGCAGTGGTCCAGGACAAGCTTTAAGGTAAGTATTAGTACAAACATCTTCCGGTTAGTGTTGACAAACCGTGCAATGTTAACGTTTCATCAACTAATAAGTTATGTGCCAGCGCCTATGTCTTCCTACCCTGCCTGGTAGTTGTTCTGTGACAAACCAGTTTGATAGGCTCGTGGAGCACATTAGGAAAATTCTGTGGACAAAGATTTGATGACTGTATTTGGATTTTGGTTTGAGGCTGTTAGTTTTAGCTCATTAAAATTCTGTAACCTAGTTAATAGCTGCACGTTGCGTTTTCTGTGTTCTTTTCAAAGGTTTGCTTTGGCACAAGTTGCAGAGTCCGATATTTTGTTCAACGGGGAAATTGGTTGAAAACTTGAAATAAATTAACTTTTGTTAGTAGCAACGTCAGTTAATGAATATGCACATGGTGTTTATTTATGACATATAAAATATCAATTACGTAAGCCGGCTACTGTAGGCTTAGTTGGGAAAACTATTACCATTAAAATTGGTCGGCCACATGTACGCGATTGTCCTGAACAACGCAATAAAGGTCGTAAGGCCTATTCATTTTGCGGAAATAAAGCTGACAATGGGATGGATATTCCTTCGGTTCTATTATCTTTCCACACTCCAGCCCAGCAGGTGGCGGTAATGCACCTTAGGCTGGCTTGCAAACCGCCAATAAACACCATAAGAAGAGGAGGAAGAAGACCGTGGCGTGGTCACGTGGCGTCGCGTAAACATCCTCTAGCACCATCAGTCTGAAGTAATTAAAGTGCACAATACAGTAGTATTTCGCACATGACATGACACGACACTCAACTTTTCTGTTATGACAGATATGTGTACAGAATTATCCACAGCTATCTCGAAACGTTATCGTTAGCTAGGTGCTATTAAAATCTCAGCGCGTTGGCTACTTCCCCGTTTCCTTAAGAGCTGGACACAGATCGGAAACTTCACTTGGAAACTCAGGGCGTGTGGCGTTGAAAAAACAAATATGCATCCTTGTCTCTTTGTTTGGACCCACTTATTCTCATCTCTGCCTTGATTTGAGACTTTTATTAACGACAAATGACTGGGTACACGAGACCTCACAACTACCCTCGTTGATGAAGGTGTCAAGAGTCTCAGGCATAAACGCTGCATGAAGCTGCTGTTGTAAAAACTAGCCCAGGTGAGCTAAACTCCTGATTTCCCTTATGTCCAGCAGCCACGATGAATACAACTTGAAGCACATGAGCACCCTTATGGGCAGCAGGAGGGAGAAAGCAGTGGATGATGGAGAGCGGAGTCTCATTGGCCCACCATCTAGAGGCTCTGCCACCGGTGGGGATCATCAGAAGCCAGCTGCCTCCACACCAGGGTTTGTCTACGTGCTGGCGTTCTTCTCTGCCCTGGGAGGATTTCTCTTCGGGTATGACACTGGGGTGGTCTCCGGTGCTATGCTGCTCCTGAAGAAGGAGATGAACCTGAATGCTCTGTGGCAGGAGCTGCTGGTCTCCAGCACTGTGGGGGCTGCGGCGCTCTCTGCCCTCAGTGGTGGCTCCCTTAACGGGTGGCTGGGCCGCAGGATCTGCATTCTTGTGGCCAGTTTCATCTTCGGCCTTGGTGCCTGCATCTTGAGTTTTGCCCCAGACAAAGTAGTCCTCCTTGTGGGCAGAATCACAGTTGGTTTGGGCATAGGTGAGTTGGTGTTTGGAAATTATAAAAAAGACCCTTTTTGATATATGTAGTCTTTATCAAGTTGGGTGATGTGCTCTTTATCAGCAGCACCTTGTTTAACATGGTCACAGTTCCACACATTCACACCTTGTACAGCTATGTGCAGAGGTTTGTGCACTTCTGAGCAACATCCATATTTTAGGCTATTGATTTATGAAGTGAAAAGGAGTGTCTAGAACCCTTGCAGCAAACAGACGTTAATCCAACAGCCTTTCTTCAAATGTTTACGTACTGTTACTTTTTATTTCATGGATTTAAAAATAGAATTTACAAAAACTAATTGTGAAGTGTGGGCACCCTAGCCCCCTCTGGCATCTATCACAGCTTGCAGTTTTTGTCGCATTTAGTCATTTTCAGCCATTGTTCTTTGCAGATCACTTTTACATGCTGTGTGCACATGGAGCATGTTTAAAATCTTCTCATAAATCTGTCTCACTTCAGCGTGTCTGTCTTAAAGTAGTTTGCGATGGATTTTCAGATACACTTTGGATCACTGTCCTCTAGTGGATATCAGTAATAACTAAAGTAATTGTGCACCCAGCTAAGTATTGACATGTTCAAACATTTGCACATGTCATGATTATGGTTTGATATTTTTCTGATTTTTAAGTTCATGAAACAAAAAGTGAAGTAACAACATTAACAAGAGACTTGTTTTAATGTCTGTCTGCTGAAGGGCTTCACTTCAGAAATCAATTAAATACCTTATGTACTTTACCCAGGAGGCCAAACATTTGCATACAACTGTATAGCCACAGATAGTTAACGTGGCTTCTGGCTGAGAATTTAGCTCAGCGGCCATAAACTGTCCTCTCAGTCCAGCTAGTTTAACCTGTTTATGAGTAGATACAAACTCCACTCTCAGGTAACTTATCACCTGACCTGCTTTTTCTACTACAGTTATTGTGTCCTCTTTGCCCACATCTTAAGACTGTGGGTCATGTGAGTGAATATGACCAGAGGTTATTTGTTAACATAAAATTGAAACCCTTCCTTTTTCTTCCCATCAGGCATTGCTTCTATGACAGTGCCTGTGTACATTGCTGAAGTTTCCCCCCCTCACCTGAGAGGTCAGCTGGTCACTGTGAACGCTCTCTTCATCACAGGTGGCCAGTTCATTGCCAGTGTAGTCGATGGGGCCTTCAGCTACCTGAGCCACGACGGCTGGAGGTACACATGCTGTTATAAAGTTGGCCAAATTGAACACACTCAAAGAACCTTTATTTTCTAATGCAATTAAATGTGTGCATTATTAGCTTATTCCAGATATATGTATAATGATTGTAAACAAGTAAAAAAGAGCAGTACTGAAATGTCAATGATACTGTATGTCTGAGGTCAAAATGTCACAAATGATAGTACACAAATAAATGTGCCAAAGAATGGGAGAGCATTCATATGGAAGCTCGGTATACAAGAAAAATAATGTTTACCCATTATTTGGCCCCAAAGAGGGGGGTGTCAGGACATGCCATCATAAATCCTCAGAGCCCCACAATAAGCATCACCATTTTCCTGACCTAATCTACCCTTAAAACAAAGAATTCCTGAACCCTATCCTCACCTAAGCAAAGAGCAGCCAAGCAGAGATGTGGCTTGACACACAGAATCTGCATTGTATTTGCTCAGGTTAAACAGTGGCTGGTCTGACTGGCTTGGTAAGCAACCACGTCCGAGAGCCAGGCCCCATCAACTGTCCAGCCACCAAGACTGTCAATAAGAAGAAATATACACCAGTAACAAGGCCACTGAGGCGATAACTATATTATCAGTTAAGCCAGTACAAAATCCATGTGGTAGCGTATCGACACGCTTCCAACCACTTGCAACACTTGCGTTTTGAAGTGCTGCTTCAAGGCTTTTATCCAAGTGGCCAAGTCACATGATTGTTTCACATCATTTCATGAAGTGTTTAAAATTTTGATAGTTTCACTGATAGGGGCCGATCTCTTGATGAATCCTGGTCACTAGACTGAACATTTGCACTACCTGCTAATCAAATAAGTTTGATCCCCTGATCCCAACACAATCCTTCAACAGAATCAATAAACCCTTCAAACAGCAATCCGTAATGTACAGCTAATGACCTGTTTGCTACATCCTGTCCTAGCCATTAAATATTTTGAATAACACAGTCAGAATTCTACTACTTTTGCATTCAACCTCTATCCACCCTGTCTTGATAATCACTCTAACAAACCAGCCAAAATTCCTCTTTAACCTCATTAGGTTGCTAATGCTAGTAGGCCTCAAACTTGCCTCATATAACATCTTTAATGGCCAAATTTTAGTGGATCTTTATGTTAAAAAACTAATGCTGGTGATTGTCCAACTCATAGGGTGCTATTGGTGCCCCGGTTCAGGATTTTGATTTTTGCCCTGATGATGCAGCCCTCAGAGTTTTTAGACCCCAACCTGAGAATCAGGTGTCATAGATTTCTCCTTCAGCGTTTCATCTCCCCCTCAATCTCCCCATCCTGTAGGTACATGTTAGGTCTGTCCATTATTCCGGCAGTGCTGCAGTTCTTCGGCTTCATCTTCCTTCCGGAGAGCCCTCGTTGGCTTCTCCAAAAGGGCCGAAGCCAAGAGGCCCGAGAAGTTCTCAGCCGGCTCAGAGGAGACCAGAGCATTGATGAGGAGTATGACACCATGAGAATCAGCATTGAAGAAGAGGAGAAAGAGGCGGGTGGAGGTGAACCATTTCTGCGAACACAACAAATTAAAAGCAGTGATAATTGTAGTTTTGTCAACATGCAACATAGAGTAACAACTATTTGTGACAAAGAGACAACTAAACATTAAAAGTAAATGAAATTTTAATATTTATTAAAGATTTTTGGTTGTTCTTTAGGAGGCTTCATTATTTTGCGGATCCTCAAACATGGTCCGACTCGCAGGGCTCTGATCGTTGGCTGTGGCCTCCAGATGTTTCAGCAGCTCTCTGGGATAAACACTGTCATGTAGGCCATTTATTTATCATGTAATACCGTTGCTACCGCATGATAATCTCCCTACTGCTTGATAATTTCACCAAGTATTGTAAAAGCTCTAATGATAACTCAGAGCATGTGTGATTTTCCTGCATTCAGACCTGTGCAGCTGGAAAATCTCACCATGCTGATTTGTTGAGGGCTGAATATAAACTGATGTGACTCCTCAGTGAACCTGGTTTTCTGTATCTAGGTATTACAGTGCAACCATTCTGCAGATGGGAGGGGTGCGAGATGATAAACGGGCGATCTGGTTGGCTGCTGTGACTTCTGCCACCAACTTTGTGTTCACCCTGGTTGGAGTCTGGCTTGTGGGAAGAGGGGGCCGCAG
>NW_018127899.1:1128378-1133701 GCF_001952655.1 Monopterus albus | reverse complement strand
GGCAGTCTTTTAGGTTTGTAATCTGGGTAGTGCTGCAGAATACAATAAATGCATTACTTCTAAAATAGAATAATTCTTACTTGAAGTTATACAATACATTTCTCCAAGTTGAAGTCTTAGGCAGAGGTCTCATCATTAACTGTGTGAAGATAACACTTTTTCTTTATTGGAGCTTTACTCAATGTGTTTTCTTTTGACTGTTGCAGGTACTGGTCTGAGTCTGTCTTTCCTGGCAGTCGGGTTCTTGCTGTCTGCCCTAAGTTCACCACCCATCACCCTGCACCAGGTCGACTCTCAGAACTCCACCTGTAGACTGTATGGGTAAGACATCGCTAATCAGCTACATTTCAGTCTCATGTCATTCATTTTTCGTGATGACACTTTATAGTCTTATTCTCATAAATAACTGGCATATGAAGACAATGCAGTGTTATGTCAAGATATATTTTTTGGTTTGCTTGTCATTCTTTATTGTAAACATCAACGATATATGTGAAGTTTTGCTATCAGTTCCTAAAAGTGAAATCTATTTTCTCATCTCACTGTCTTAATGTTGTAATCTCACATTTATGTGGCTTGTCCTAGTGGGTCTCTCAAATAATGACTTGACTACTGGGGGCAGCCCTTAATGTGTATTATCCTGTGAGAGGTTTCACATTCAGCTTGGTCTTCCAGGTCCTGTGAACACTGCATGCTGGATTCCAACTGTGGATTCTGTTATCGTGAAAACGCCTCTGGAGTGTACGACTCCTCCTGCGTTCCTGTCAATCAAGCGTCCAGTGATCACGCAGCTTGGGGGAGGTCAGACCCTGATTATCTGTGTGTCAATAAGCAGTGGAGGCAGATGCACTCACTTTCTGTATCTTTAAGGCTCAAGCTAAATAAGAAACACTGAGGATGCTGCTGCATTTTCCAAATACTGGGACAAAATAAGGCATATACATTTGCCTGTAAACAGACTTATTTTGCAGGATTATTAAGGTGGAATTGAAACATGCTTATTGTCAAAACCTGTAGAGAAATGTAGGCTAAAAATCACACATCCTCTCAGTGGAGGAAGTAATGATCATTTGTGCTCTGTCTACAGTTGCACACTTCCATATACACCAGTTGTATTCTCACTTTAACTCACTTATCTCTTTATCCTCACTAAACATGAGGATAAGGGGAAATAAATGATCATGGCTGACTTGTCTGTTTTTATTAAGAAGTACAATCAGCCTTTAAAAGCAGGAGCAGATGTAGAAGAAAGGACCAAGTTTCTTTTAAAAACTGTTGGTTGTAGGTTTCAGTTTCCTAATTATTATTATTTTTTATCCAGCTGTTCCAACCAGACAGAGGCAGCTGACAGCCCATTTTGGGCCTACAACTACTGTCCAACATCCTACTCCTGGATTGTCCTGCTGGGCCTCATCCTCTATCTTGCATTCTTTGCACCAGGTTTGAAATTAATGAACATCTAACAGTCTTCCTGTAAGTCACGGATGAGTCTTTGTCTTTCAGTAAAAATAAATCATATGTGTACAATAACCTAGTTTCCAGAGAAGGGGAAAGCTTGTCGTTACTGTGCCTTAAACAGCTCAGAAACGTTTACCACTAAAATACTCAAACAAGCAGTTATTATGCATAGGATCATAAAGATATATGATTGCGAGGAATAACAAATACCTAATGCATTACTACATACTGTACTTCATATCAATTGTTGATAGTACACAAATAAATGTGCCAAAGAATGGGAGAGCATTCATATGGAAGCTCAGTATACAAGATAAATGATGTTTACCCATTATTTGGCCCCAAAGGAGGGTGGGGGGGTGCATCAGGCTGGGCCGTCATAAATCCTCAGAGCCCCACAATAAGCAGCACCATTTTCCAGACCTAACCTACTCTTAACACAAAGTATCCCTGAAGCCCTGTCCTCACCCAAGCAGAGATGTGGCTTGACACACAGAATCTGCATTGTATTTGCTCAGGTTAAACAGTGGCTGGTCTGACTGGCTTGGTAAGTAACCACATCCGAGAGCCAGGCCCCATCAACTGTCCAGCCACCAACACTGTTCTACCAAGACTGTCAATAAGAAGAAATATACACTAGTAACAACCTCATTGAGTCAATAATTAGATTATCACCAATGCCAGTATAAATTCTGTGTGGGTGTAGGAATGAAGGCAAGTCTACAAGTCCATCAGGTTGGCACCCAGTCACTCATTGGTGTTTTTTTTTAGTTGGGCCCACAACATTGAGACGGCTCAACAGTGCCTTCTGGCGTCCCAGAACAAACCCCTCTCTTTACTTGCACCCACAAACACAACACAATCCTCCATCAGTATCTGCTCACTCTATCAAACCCTTCCATCAGTAACTTGCAGCTAATTGCTGTTAGCTACATGCTGTCCTATCCATCAAACATTTCGAATAACAAACTTCTACTACTTTTTGAGGTCAACCAGTCCACCCTCACACACACAGACCAAATATAAAACCCCTGACATCTCTTTTGTAAATGTCCTGTATCCCCTGTCTTCAGTGTTCTGTCCTCTGTCCTGTTAACATGCTATTTTGGTTTTCAATAAAAAAGTATCCAGTCTGTCTTGATAATCACTCTAATACACCAGAACTCCTTTTTAACCTCATGTCAGCTTGCTAATGCTACTAGGTGGCAAGCCTGCCTCATGGGTCAAACACTTGCGAATAACCCATCCTCTTGTGCTAGTCTGCCTCAGTTTAAATGTCGTGTTATGCACATATGTTAAGAATTCTACAAGTTTTAAGCCCAGCTATCCTTGCCTCAGTGGCAATATGGTACAGTTGCTACCGGGTTATGGCCCACATACAGTACCTTAGTCTCCACCCTTGTACTTCACCCTTAGCTTGTGTAACAGAGGAAAAAATAGACCATCAAATAAAATGTCTACAGCCAGCCTCCACTGGGTAGATGTTGGCTTCTCAGTGACACGCCTCTGCCTCTGTAGCCAGTTCTGTGTATTTTTCCTCTCTTAAGCTGTTTCTGCAATATCTTCACAGGGAAGTGTAAGCTCCACAAAAAAAAAAAAAACAGCCCATTATGTATCTGACTGCAGCACAAGATTTGGTTTTGATTAGTGCTGGCTATCTCCTGAGGTACTAAGAGCCGATTTCTTAAATCTGCTTTCATCTGCCAGTCTCTATCTGCCTTTAGCTGCCCTACATCTTGCCTGTTTCACCCTCAAACCAATCAAATCTCCTCTTGTTTCTGTTTCTTCTCCACTGAGTTTAGCTTACTTTCCATAACTGCTGCTCAACACTTGGCACATGAGATGTGTATTATCTTGGTGAATTTTAATGAATGCCTCTGTCTCTGTGTCTTAGGTATGGGCCCCATGCCTTGGACGGTGAACTCGGAGATCTACCCACTTTGGGCACGCAGCACCGGCAACGCCTGCTCAGCTGGGGTCAACTGGATCTTTAATGTCCTGGTGTCGCTGACCTTTCTCCATGTTGCTGAATATCTGACCTATTACGGTAAGACTCCATCAGGGGGTCTGTTGATTGTAAATACATTCATAGTCTGCGTTCACATGTGAGGTGAGAGCTTTGTTTAGAAAAGCATGTGGGGTCTGGTGTCAGTGCTTTGCTCTAGGTCGTGCGTTTTGCTGTTTTTATACACTCACCAGCCACTTTATTAGGTACACTTGTACAATAATATATATACACTTCAAGTGTATATCGGTGAGGAGGAAAAGCAGAATAAACCTCTGACAGACCACTGGCTGTCACACATCATGCATATACAATGTCAAATGATTTTGTTGTAAAATTGGCTGCTATAGCTCAGAACCACACAGTGGAAATTTACAAGCGAGTCTCTGCTTTCCAGGGGCGTTCTTCATGTACACAGGCCTGGTGGTGCTGGGTCTCCTGTTTGTCCAGGGCTGCCTCCCAGAGACCCAGGGCCTACAGCTGGAAGATGTCGAGAACCTGTTCTCCGGTCAGCTCTGCTCCTGTGGAGCCTCCTCACCCAACAGCAATCGCCACGTCCACTACATCCGGGTAAAAGGGAGCAACCACCTCCTCTCTGACAACGATGCCTCTGATGTAGAGTAATCTGGGAAAGCGTTCTTTCTTCTTTTGGTTTTCTGTCTTTTTTGGAAAGGCTCCCGATGTGGGAGGAACAATCAGCATGTTGTCTTCTGATGGCTTCAGTCAGACATTAGGCTTTAGCTCTCCAGTGATTGATTATAGCCAGTGCTTTCCTCTGCTCAGGAGACTCTTTCATCAAACATCTTTTCCTTCTGCCTTTTCTCTCACCTGGGAGTTGGTCTGTTTTTCTTTTTTTTACAGTTGTGCATTTCTTCTTGTTGTGCATGATCTGCCCTCTGGACCAGAATTAGGTTGAGCAGGGTTCATCTGAACAGTGTTGCTCAGACTTATAGTGCGTTATAAACAGTGCTTGAAGTGGACCAGTGCAGCAGTTTGACTGACTTTACCTGCTGCTTGTAATGAATAAATAAATAGTGTGACTATAATTTTTACTAGTATTTTTAAGTCATCTTCATTTTATTTAAAACTATATTTGGGCAATTAGGGGCAGCACAGCAAGCTGCAGCCTAAAGGAGTTACTGAATACACCCCCGCCTTCAAGCACCGGTTATAAATGATGTCACAAAACTAAATGAGCATACTTTTTAAGGAAAGTCCTTGTTTAACAAACTGATGATATGAATTTTAATAACATTAAAGATGAACTGTGCCTTATTTGGATATGGGCATAGCTTTACATTCTGTGAAACTCTTTCAGAACATTCCTGGATTTTTTTGTTTCTCTTGATTGGTGTGTTTGTAAAACAGATGATTATGTGTTGCTGCTATTGTCTGTACAATGGGAGAGATTTCAAGGTGTCTTTGTTAGAAAAAGAGATTTTTATATGTCCGATTGCTACACTAGAGTTGCTCACATCTTGAATTTTCAGCAAGGTTTGGAATTGAGCCCAACACACTATGGAGCGATGGAGCCAGACTCTACAGTAGCTTATATAACTGTAAGTACCCCATCAAGGTGCCAAGTATAATGTTTCTGCCATGTGACAGCTGTTCTAAATATGCCTTTTTTAAATGTTCAATTTCATGTTCCTTTTTCCCGCAGCTCCAGTAGCCTGAACAACTTTAAACAGAGCACCCTTGTGCAGAGTCCTATTTGCACTAATGCACTTTGATATATTCCTTTTGCTTTGCTGCTTTAGTGCTGCTTTCATATAAAAACTAATTTCTTATTAAAGGTTTTCTGATATAGTCATATTTTATTACAGTTCAGGGTAGAAATTGCCACATCTGTGCAACTGA
>NW_018127899.1:1105013-1128313 GCF_001952655.1 Monopterus albus | reverse complement strand
AAATACTTTTGCTATGTGTGAAACATTTGGAAGTTGCACTAAAACCTAATTATTTGTGAGAACAAAAATGTTCAGGATGTATAACTACGTATTTTGTGGGTATAGATTTATTGTCCTTTTATCACATTTGATGTGAAAAATGCAAAGCAATATGACATCAGTGATGTCACCCAGCCGCTGTTATTGATTACTGATGACCGGCCTGTGCGAGACATTTTTAAAAAAAGACATTACACTTCTAAGCATTACACTTCTAAATATTGAGAAGGATGTTTAAAAGAAAAGGTTAAACAGGTGTGTTTATAGGTCGTAGATCCAAATGAAGTACTGTTAATTTTGGTATTGTGCCATTTACATTGCATGAAATGCATTCCATGTCTCTTTGATCATGTTATGTTTGTTAAGATGATCTTCAGGAAATAAACATGTGGTGCAGTGTCCTCAGGAAATGTTCTTATTGTTTCTGTGTGTACTGAATCAACATTTAATTTCACTGCTGCACAAACGACAACAAGAAAAAAGCAACGAAAGAAAATGCTGTCATGTGAAGAATGTATATTAATTGCCATGAAATGATGTGTTAATCAGACATGGAGGATTTAAGTCAGACTTAAGTCGCAAATTTGAGGACTTCAAAAATACTTACCTTTTTTAAGTTAGTTTTTTTTTTTTTAGATATTGAGAATTACATTATCTACAGTATTTTGTTTTTTAAACACAATTGGGTGATTTCTAGGGCTAAAATGTTTGAATTTATGGTTGAGGTGTTGTGTTGGATTGCATTTTATGTTACCGGTCACTGTGTACTGCTGTGTGTAAACAGAAAGATGTTCTGTGTCGACACCTAAGCAACGTCCCTGTTATTCAGCTACAGTATGTTCCCTCTGTCTTGTAGTATCACAATGCTTCAGCCACAGGGTGACACTAAAAGCTCACCTACTGTGAGCTAGCATAATTTATACATTTGGTCACGTCACTGATTGCACAACCATAGATTACAGGCTACTTTTTAAATATTTCACATTTATTTCATACACAGACTTTTAAAATGTTTTCTATGTTCTATTTGAGTGCCTGACTTCCCTTTGCCTAACTACAGTAGAATACAATGGAGTTAAATGCACTTCATAAGGAACAGAAATATATTTGCCAAAATTTAGACACTGGAAACAATTTTGCAGTTTTTATGTTCAACTATCACCAAAAAAGAAATCACTTCTTGAAAAACTTGCGGAAGGAAACTGTCCTTGAATCAGTCCTACCAAAAGCATGATGTCAGGAGATGCCTGTGTGTTCTGCATGTGACCAAAATATTTAAAAGATAACCATCATTATTAAGAACACTCCCAACACTGGTTGTGTATGTGGCTGTTAGGTGTTAAGTGTAAATACAAGAAATAAAATAATGCCACAATAAAGTAAAAGCCAGTACATGATTTGATCATTAAAAGAGTTACCCATTAATTTTCCGACTAATTGTGGCGGCTTTAAAGGATATACTTCCCCCACCACTGGATTTACAATGTAGCCTCTGGATTCACCTGATAATATGATGAAAGATAATCATGTCCTCTGAGATTTGAAGTCTTCACTCAGAGTAAACAACTGTCTTTATCACGTCAATGTATGGTGGAACCTGACACCATGTGATTACTCCTTTATATCTTCACAAAATTCAAGTTTATGGCTGAGTTATACTTTAGAAAATGTATAACACCTTTGTCATGGCGTCATCTCGCAGCTGCGTCCTAGGAGGGGGCGTGGCTTGCTGATGCATTGCGGCTCCCTCCCCGGTGCGTAAACGGAGCAGAGAGGCACGGCGGCGCGCGTGTGTATACGCGGACGCGCGTGGGGGGAGAAGCTCACCTAGCAGCAGCGGGAGTCTGCATCCGGGCTGAACTGCGTAGCGTTGCGTCGCCCATAGACGCGACATGCGGACACACCGCCTCTCCTCTATGCTAATGTCATGGTTAAAACACCACTGATATATTTTGTGTTTGTTTAGAAATGGCGGAGCTGAAGTCGAAGTGAGCAGCTCCGTGCTGCCGGAGGAGTGCGCACTTTTTTCTGTCTGCTTTGCCAAGGCCAGCAGCCGGCACTGATAAATCCACTTTTTGTTCTTTTACTATCGACTATTGCATGAGGAACGATGACGACCGGACAGGATGAAAGCTCGGTCCGTGTGGCACTGAGGTAAGTCACTAAAATGTCTTAATTTTCCATCAACGAGTAAATGCGTAGCTCATCATTGCCTCGGTGCCACCTGTCAGCCAGTCCCGCGGGCCTGTTGAAACCCTGCAGGTCAACAGCAGCATCCGCTGATCCACACACATTGTATCCATATATTATCAGCCCCATTTCATATTAGCAGGTGACCCACGTCCAGCCGGGCACCACAGGGTGCTGCGCTCTTTTCGGGTCATGTTTTCTGTTGCTTTGTGATTCACCTCAGCAAGGATTTCCATTTCTCTGAAGTGTAATGCGCACTATATTCGTCCAGTATTAAAAACGTGAGGCATCACACCCATTGCACAGGTGCACACACATGGGTCGTTTTCTGCTGTCTGTGGTTGGCGCTGAGAGGGATGATATCATCAGTTGTAAGGCTGAGCTATCAGGGAAAGATGGGGTGGAAGAGAGACAATCAACCTGCCCTTCACTCCAGAGCCTGGCCTCTCCTCAAAGCCTCCTGCAGAGACACGTTAATAAGGATAATCAGGAAGAGCTTCACTGATAGTCAGGACGGTGAACCATTGGGTGCAGCTCCTGTAACACTGTCAAGCCTGCTCTTTGTTTGTAGACGTTCACTGGATGGCCCAGTCATGGTTCTCAGTGAATCAGGTCTATTGGGATCCACTCAGAGCTGTTAGCTTGTTCAACAAAGAGACAGAATCAGGCTTCCTTTCCCTTGCAGTTAATGCATGTTGTTCTGCTGAAGCAGGCCGCTCCCACCCAGCTGGTGAGGCAGCAGAGTGACAGGGGCATAATGGGAAACCAGTCTCTCTCATTCAGGGCCAAAGATCTTAACATGATGAAAATGATAGAAAATAGCTGCACTCTTGCTCATCCTGCCTCTTCCCTTTGTGCCGTGTGTTTCCCACTTGTCCATGCTTGCAGTTGTTCATTTGTGCCTAACACTCACCCTCACATGCACTTGTTCACAAAAGTGCCGCATCATTGCCTGTGAGGAGCATGTTTGTCCAGAGCTTCCTGATTCCATTTCTCTTTTTGAAGGAGAAAATCCACACTTTAATGCTGCTGGTAATGCAGCTGACATTTGTGACTTGTCTTGTTGCTTGGTGGAGGATTTGTTTTATCCTGGGAAAGGTTTTTAGTTGATGTGATGTTATGCAGACACATTTTCAACATTGCAGCTTGATAAACCATGATAACAGACAAAATACAAGCAAACTAAGAAAGGTTTGTCACCAGCACATGCACGGCAGCATTTAGGCAGTGGAGCTGCCTTCATTGAATGCTGCCTGCTATGTTTATCTCCGTTCTGTGGTACAGTTTGAGCCTGTTATTGTTAGTGGTGTTATATTGGACTGGAATTCAGAATGCACTCAATTGCCAGTTTATTAGGTACACCTAGAAGATGTCACCTTGTACTGTGGGAAATTATTACAGACCTTTTTCACCCTTACATTTTTTTTTAGTTTTGCAGTGCAGTATAACAAGACAACAGACAATACCAGCCTCTGATTTCAGAACACGTGTACAGGGTTGTGTACACTAATATGACTGGCATGTGGCAGTTTGCTGCTCACCTTCTAATATAGTAAACTGCAAAACAAACATGCAGAAATACATGCTTGTTTAAAATGACTTGTTCTGAACAAGTCTTTCAGAGAGCTTGGGGATTTTGTTCTGGTTCCAGGAGCTGTAATTCCAGCCAGATGTTAGCATGACACCCTTCACCGGTTCTTTCTAAAACATACCCAGAAAGGCACAGTTCCTTGTAAAATACCTGCAGTGATTTTAAGCTTTAAACCTCGACCAATGGCTTACAGTTTTGAAGCCTTTAGGATTTATGTTGCCCGTGAAACCAAACCCACTCCAATGAGCTTTGCTTTTTTTTCACCTCTGTGAATCTCAGTGACATGTTTCAACTCCTACCAACTGTCAAGGTTGTTGACAAGTCTCAGTGCGCACATGCACAACCAGTATCAATTGGCTGTGACAGCTCATTCACTTAGCTGCTGAAAACCAATGAGCTGAGTCATCACTATGCAGGAGGAGGTCTCTGTCAACAATAACATATAAATGTAATGGAAAAGGGGCTGGGCCTGTTTGGAGACCAGTAATTCCAAGTTGCTGTTTAAGCCATAATGCCTGATCAGAGTTGGCTTACTACAGCAACCAGAGCTGCTTTAAAGACTGAGGTTGTTTAAGAGCCCAGCTTATCTCAACAGAGGCCGCACTTTGTTTCTCAAATTTGCACAAAGGAACACAAAGTTCAAAACATTTGCTTTTACTGTGTATTTACATCAATACTGTGCTTACCCATGCAAAGAAAGGGTGGAAAGGGCATTGAGAAACAGCTGCATGGATCCAGTATATAGACTGTACTTTAACCAGCTTATTTACACAGTGCAAGACGTCACTGTGGTCTGTCCTTGTAGGTGTACGTTGAGGGGAACGGCTGACTTGCCGAACCTACCTGCTGGGGTGATAAATGCAGTACAGCCGACGTCACCTGCTAAAATCTATTCTCAAGGTGGTGGCATATGAGTAGTGAATGACTTGAACTGTTTTATCTGCCGTAACAACTTAGCTGCTGATGCCAAGCACATTAACCACTCATTAGCATGAAACAGACACAAAATCACAAGCTGCATCTCATGAAAATTGTTGGTTTCTTTTTCTTCCCCAATTAGAGACGCTGATTTTGATGTTAAGCTCAAGGGCAGAACAGTGACAATAATGACATTAAATAGGTCCCTAAACCTCTTAAGTTTCAGACATGTTTTAATGTAATGACAAGAAGGGATGCAGCAACTAGAGCAAGAGTCTAAGCCCCAGGATGTCGCTCATGAGCCAGCTGGAGAGATGGTTAACTGTGTTAGAAAAAGCTTGTTAAAATGAGCTGTGCCATTACTTAATGACCAGAAGAGGCCTTAACTCAGTTGACTGGAGGCAGCTGACAAAAGCTGTGGGGGTTTACAGTGTCAGCAGAGGCCTCGCAGCTCAGCGAATAAGTGAGATACAGGTCGGGAAACAGATAAACACTGAAGAACATCAGAAAGTAGTTAAAATGGTAAATTGTGACTCTTTTTGTAAGCAGCAACAACGAGCAGGTTTTAGCTAAACACTACAAAAAAAGTTAAGTTTTCTGGATTTTTCTCAGTGATTCACAGTGGAAGACTTATTTAGATTGAAAGGACTATAGGCAGGGCTGGAGGACTGGCGGAGGGACAGTGGGAGCTTAGATACGGGGCATTTAGATGTGTGTTCATCACCCATGGCAGCGCCTTGCAAACACAAAAGCCCCGATGGGGTCTAAAGCCTCTCCAGACCTCGCGCTTTGTTCACATCCACTGAGCCAAGCTACTCTGTCAAGAGTTAGCCGCTGACAGACGGTCCTGTGAATCTCTGTATGTATAGAAGTCTGTTGGGCTCTTAACTATTCTCCGTTTATCTGTGCTGTTGCCGTTTCACAGTTTTACACTGGGAGCTGCTTTAAATTAAAATATTCTGTGTTAGCTGGTGGTTTTTTGGGGGTTAGGGTGGGTCTTCTGCCGGTCCATATGCAACACAATACACACGTTATGAGTACCATGTAGACACAAAAACAGAGTCTGAACATGAAAAGTCAGACAACATGAGTCCCAGAGCTGCTGGTTATGACAGTGTTAAAAATAAATTCTGCATCACAGTACTGTATATCCTAAATTTGCAGGTGGTGTACAGTTTACCACCTTATGTTGGTGTTATTTTTAGAAATATGGTGATAATAAGGTACGACTGTAACCACAGCTTTGTCTGTTCCTTCAGAGCCTTTTGACTGTAGCTGAAACCAAAATGAATCAGCAATGATTCCGATAGTTGGGCACAAATACCAGTTATTTCAGATTCTCAGATGTGATGATTTGCTGCTTTTTTTGTGCGTTTTGTAAATTGAATCTCTTTGGGTTTTGTACTGTTGGTGATGCAAAACAAGGAAATGTCACCCCGACCTTTAGGAAACTCTGAGGGGCATTTTAAAAAAAAAACATTTTCTAATATTTTATAGCTTGACAAACTGATTAATACATTAATTTCAGAACATAATTTAATAATGATGAACCATATTTATTTTGAAGCTTTTAAAGGTTTTACGCTGGAAAAAACAATAAAATTGAAAATGAATCCCCAACACCATTAAATAGAGGTGCAGCAAATAAAAGTACAATATAAAATATACCCAAAATACATTAAAACAAGATTAAAAACAGGAAAATAAACAAAACACATAAGACATAGTGGACCTGAAAAAACAAACAAACAAAACTTTGCATGTGCAGAATGTCCTAAACTGTAGAATGATGATGGGTATGAGAGGTCTGTGAATCCTGTTACCAGCTCAGAGGTGATGTTGATCAGTCTGAGTTTAGCAGGAAAGACAATTCATTGTTGTTTAATATGCACTAACCACCAAATACTGGTTCAACCTGCAAGATGAGGTTGAACTTATGAAATTCAGCCTGACTCTATTGTCATTGATAGTGGTTTGTCTTCTGTTTAAGTCTTCTTCGCTGCTTTGTCTGGAGCGATGAGCGTTGGCTGTGACCTGTGTTGTTTCCGTCCTCATGCTATGATCCTCATGCTTTTGTTAGAGAAAAGGCCTGAAGGGAGCTCACACCTGGCTGTATCACTTCCCTGCACACGCTGCTTGTCTTTTTAAGTGTTAGCCAACCCAGACAGAAGCTATGAATAACACCTGGTTTGCCTGTAGTGTGGGAGTGCTGGAGGCCAGCTTTGACTGAGATCATTACAATGTGAGGCAGCTGACCTTGCATCACTTGTATGTCATGGTCCATGGTTACTTATAACAGTACTGTGGTACTGCTACTTAAGGGATTTGAGTACCTCTTCTACCACTGATAGGGAAATAGAAACACAGCAGTAAATTCTCACATCTGAGAGACAGAGACTGAATGATGCACTAGATCTCAGAAAACAGAGGTTTTATAGCAGGACTGTAGCCTTGGCTCTGTAGTAGGGAGGGGTCCAATTATCACATATTCAAATTATCTTTAGCAACTGACTTTGTTATGGAGATGGGCTGCAGTGTAACACAGTGATCCGAGTGCAGCCCAGATAGATTTCCAGTGTGTAGCCTTTTCAACCCTCTTTCTAGGCAGAACGCGCTTCCATTCCAACATGGCTCTAAGCATAGCCGACACTTAAACTCAGTTTCCCCCAGAATAGATCCCGACTGGCCGCAGCATTGCTGGAAGACCTCGGTTATCTATGTCACCACCTCCAGGGAGTCAGCGCATTTCTGCCAGACGCATCTGCAGCGATACAGAGACCCTTCAGCTGCGGAGCAGCACACACCACATGTGGACATGTTTATGACAAGGAGCCCCCCGCCCGTTTTTTGTAGAGCTTAGGAAACAAGCTGGCTATGCAAAATACACCGGGTGTAATTACAGAGCAGCTTACTGTGCATCTACCCGACACCCATGCAAATATGTTGTTCGCTCTGCTGCAGCCATTGTCTTTCTCTCTGCTTCAGTCCTGACTCGGTTCTGCTAGTTGTTGGCCTTTTCCCCACCGTACAGACCTGTCCAGTTAATGGCTCAGCTAAAATAGATTAAGTCTAAATGTGGAACTGCTGCCACGAATGCGATGTAACTTAAGTTCTGTCATTAAACTGCCAGCAGAATGTCACAAATAGGACTTGGTCACAAATAGCTTTGTTTGCATAGCGAGCTGCCACCTTGCTATTTATGTCAAGAGGCTGTCCCTGCACTTAATAGGGACGGATGCGCTTTCTCGAGTTAAAGCTGGTTGTCTTTGCGAGTCAGGCCTGGTGTGTCTGCCCATTAATGTGACATATAAGGTTATACTGTATCTCAGACACTGACCTGATTTGGATGATGTGTGTTTGACTGGCCTCCTGGAGGTGGTATATTTAAAACTTTGTACTCCAGTGTAGCATCTCTTATAGGCCCATAACAATAACTATTTTTATTAATGGTTAAATGGTCAGTTATTTTTATAAGAAATAATGGGGAAATGCCCCTTTTCTGTTTCCCAGAGTTCAATGTTGCATCTTAAGATCGTTAAACAATTAAAATTTTGTTTTGCTGCAATATGAAATAAAGATTTGTCCAGTTTGTAAAATGGAAACAACAAATCTTTGGCATTTTTATAACAATCCTCACAGACTGTTTCAGTACAAAACTCTTAATACCAGTTTGTGATGAAACAATACAACAGCTTCTTCACACACACACACACACACCTCACAAGATCTGTGCAGTGAAGTTGTCTGACACCTTCCCGAGTCAGTCTGGCACCAGATTAAACGGCGCTGATGCAAATGAACTTTCCCCACCTGCTCTGAATCCGCATATTCATGAGGTGTTGGTAATTTGAACTTTGCTGCATGTATGAACACGCAGCATGGGTGGTGTCTCGGCTTTCTGTGTTGATTGGCCACCCATTGGCAAATACTGTCAGAAACATAAAATCATGTATCTGATAGAGATACAAATAGTTAACTGCAGAGCTGGGCTGACTTCCACTCAACCTTGGCTTCTGGTGCGTTTACTTAACCTATTATCTGCTCTCTGGCTGCCTTGAAAGCTGCAGATGTCAGCTGGCTGATGTGGCCCTCACTTGACATTTTCAGGGTTGGTTGACACACAGACATGGGAAGCCTGTGTAAACACCACATGGCTGAATGACGCTGCAATCTAGGCTCGACTCTGGTATAAAGGCATCTGAGTGGAATTTCCGAGGAAAGTCGCATGTCACTAAACGCACATCGTTACTATTTTTCTTTTTTTAATGAATTCTGATGATATGACACTCATTTGTGTCTGACAAAGTGGTCAATCATGGCTGTTTGGAAGGTTTTCACCAAACAGTAACTCCTGATGGTATTATGTATAGGCAAGTCTCAGGGAAACAGGTGTGTAATATTTTCAGCTGTTCTGCTTTGAGCTTATTTTGAGTGCGTCTGTGCAAATCAAAGAATGACACATACTAGTACTTTTGCAGTGAAGTTGTTTGTATCTATATATAATAATGGTATTTGGTGTAATTTTTCATTATCTTTATTAATATATTGCATGTTGGTGAGTTTTGGAAAGCTGCTTCAGTAACATTTTTAAGTGTATATGTCTCATTAAAGGACAACTTTTGTTTTTCCTGCTGTATTTCCCCTAAAAGTGGGTATGGTGACTCTGTAGCTAGTGCTTTTTGTGCTGTCACTGCCTCCGTTGTATTCTGGGAAACGAGAAGTCACACTGAAAAGCAGAGGGAGAGCAAATACACACACCTGCCACTTTATTAGGTACACCTGTATGCAAATCAGTGCAATACTTCCACCTTAACATCTGTGTTTATGGAGCTCAAAACGTTTTTTGGGGAAATTGTCAGTAATGTCCATTTCAGTGACCCAAATTTAATTCAGCCCCTCTTGCATTAAGTTTAACATGTGTGGGTGTGTTTCCACTCTGGGCATCAACCAGAAAAGAGAGAAGCTTTAAAACATTGCTGTGCGATCAGTTTTCATTAATCTGTTTCATTAATGCGCGGTTTGCCCCAGAGATTCAGGACCACTAATCCAGAGGATGGTTTTCACCACCTGAATGCTGTGTATTGAAGATTGCATGTGTGCTTACAGAATGTGCCGCCGAGAGGAACAAAGGGTTCATGTTCTCACTGGCACCGACCCCGGCCAACCTGCCACGTTTCCCTCTCCATGTTGAGCTACAGATGATCCCTTGCTGACAACTCCTGTTGTCTAACCGTCCCCTCCTCTCCCTGCCACTGATGTTAACGGACTGGTCTGCTCCCTGACCCTTGACCCGCAGGAAGCAGTAACGCTGTTATCAGTATGCCACAGGGACTCAGCATGGCCTCATTTGTTTTTGAAAGCACATTTCCCAGAGGGCTCCCAAGCCCTGGGATCAGTGGGATAGCCACACGTATCCAGATCTTCATTAGAGGAAGATGAAGCACAAAGCTGAGGTTAGCAGCAGGGCGGGCAGGTTCAGCCTCCATGAACCTGGTGTGCAGATTATAAAACCATAGCAATGTGCCCTGGCAGAGGCCTGGGTGTGTGTCCTGTTCTTGCAAGTTCTGTCCTTCTGTAAAAATATGTGATGAATGTGTTTGCTGTTGCTCTGTTACCCTGTAGAAACAAACCTATGGAGGTAAAAGAAAGAAATCTGACTCAAGTTGGCTTCAGTTCCAGATTCACTGTTTAGTGGTTAGTTGATGGACAGCTGAGCTTCTTACTTATTTAAATAATAAAACAGAAATGTGTCTTCCCAGCTGAACATTTGTCAGTAAAACCACAAACACAGTATCACAGTTTAGGTGCCAGCCTGTTGTTTTCTGATTAAATCTAACATGAAATATCAACTTTCTCGGTTGTGGAGTTGTCAGTTTTAGTGTAACTGGCATTAATGACAAGTCCTGTTTCTCTGAAATATACCGTAATTTCGGGACTATAAGCCACACCCACTAAATGTAAGACGAAAAAACATGTTGTACATAGCCGCAGGTGTCCACGTTGTAACATGAGATATTTCGACAGTCAGATCGATCTCCTGTAACTTGAAGTGGCATCATATGCATTTCGTCGTGTGTTGTCCAAGATGAGGGTGTGTGCATGAAATAGCAAATATAGCAAAAATAGCAGCTTATGGTCCGGAAAGTACGGTATTTTAGTACAGGAATGTTCTGGTTGCACTTCTTTACTACAGTCTTTAAGCCTTGCTTAGGTTTGAAGGAACCGCTGTGGACAGAGACAAGCTTTTATCTGCTTAAGGATTAGGCTGTACTGATGTCAAAACAACCTCGGTTTAGGTTTAAGTGACTTCTGAGTCTGTGTGACTGGGGTACACAGAGCACTCCTCTTTCCTTTAAGGTTCTGGCATTTAGGTGTATTTATTTTTCTTTCCTTGAGGGCCTAGGATCACGGTGGGGGGGTTGTGTGTCACACATTGTAAAACCCAGTTAGACGAGCTGTCACAGCTGGTTCGTCCTATATTGTCATATCACCAGGAGATAAAGTCTCCATTTCTTGTTTGAAAGTGATGATCACTTTTTTCTTACCAGTGGAAATGTAATATTGACACTGTGTGGAGGTAAAAGTTCAGGCTGGTGTCATTTTACACAACTTAATTGCACAAACACACAGTGTATAACTACGGCCTTTCTGAGCAGGCTGCACCTGAACAGAGGTAAAATTATCCCCATGGGTAAAGAGTAATTGTTCAATTAACCTTTTTTGATGTCATGACAATGGAGGCACTGAGGAAACGTGGTTCGGAAGTCGGGTTGGCAGTGAATTAACATCATCCTGAAGTGTAACGGTGGCACGATGCTGAGTGAGCTTCTCTGTCTGATGCCCTTCCTCCCGGCATTTTTCAGGCAGCCAGACCAGCATTAAGTCCTGCTGGAATCAGATTATGACTTTAATTCTTTGTCACCATGGCAACCCCATCCTTTATGTCATGCACAGGCATAAAGACACAGTGCCACAGTATCAGGAAAACGTTGACTCATCACGGATATGAAGTTAAAGCTTTTATCAGTGATGGATTTGTGCTGTGAGGCACGGATTGCCTGTGCTCATCTGCGGCCTGGCGTTCAGTTAAAGTAGACGCTGCTCTTAGCTCTTTGTCTGGTGCTGCAGGCGGTCCTGTCTGGCTGAATAGGCAGAGCATGAAACCACCTCTAGCATGGTTTTTACACAACAAAATATGCCTGCCGGTGTGCTGCAGGCCACTTTGAAAGCTTTCCCCCAAATAGAAACTGCAGAAGATCTTTGTCATGGATTTATCCTGCACTGCTACGGCAGACGTTTTTTTCTGTTTTATTTTTTTGCAAGGTGTTACCTTTTGAGACTAGCCAAAGTGCAGTAGTGAGCAAACAAGCAGTGAAGACCAGGACTGCACAGTACACTAGTATCAACCTTTGTACATTTGTTGTGCTTCTGCACAGTGAGGTGCCTCATTCTCCTAGAAATACTGGGTTTTAATGGGAGTTAAGTCATTCACAGTTTCATGAAACCCACAGTGTTGTCTTTCTCTTTAAACCTGCACATAACCCCACCGTCCACACACACCAACTGAGCTGCACCTCTCTAGTCCCTGTACTGCAGAGGTGATGCATCTCAGTGTAATATCCAACCACTGTCAGTAGACAGTAAAAGGGTGATCCTGTCTGTATAGTACCTAGGGGTGTAACAGATTGGACAAGAAACTATTCTGTTCCCTTTGCTTTTTAGATTCATTAAATCTATATCTGAGGCCTCCCAGCAGGCCTGTGCCAGGTTATACTTTCAAATACTTAAATAACCGCACACCCAAACACAGATGGGTGGGGTTTGCCTTTTTAGGACTGTGATTGACAGGAACATCAAGACAAAAGACAGCAGAGCTAGAATTGGATACATGTTCCTGTAACGTGCCACTTACCGGACTAGTTCTACACTATCCTCATGCGTTCCACCGTGCCCTTCTGGCACAGGTCTGGGTAAGAATGATTTTCCAGAGTGTCCTCTAGTGAGTGAAAGGTAAGAAAGGAGGCAGATCCCCCGACTTATTAAACCTGCTAGACTCACTTGGATTTCAACCGCAGGAAGGCGTGTACACACCAGCCTGCCATGCCTGGCAGCGAGCCGAGTGCGTGACAAAGGCGCACACTTTCTCTTTTGTCTTCCCTCTTTTGCAGAAACTCTTTGCTTCTGTCCTTTCAAGCAGATTTGTCTCCCCTCTAATGAACAGTGAGACCTTCTGCCTGAAGCTGAGCAGACAGCTGAATGTGTGGGTGACGGTGATTGAGTCTGGTCGCTGACCTATGTCGCAGGGGCTCTCCCCTGCTTCCTCTCTGTGGCCCACCTAACCCATAAAAATAATAAAAGGAAAATGTTTTAGGGCCCTTCTGTTGATACAGTGCAGCTCGGTTTACTGGCTTCAGTCATTAAGAACTACTGGTCTGCTGTGGTTAATGGAATTGGCAGCAAATTCAGCCAGTGTCACAGGAATTGCCAGATTTTCCCACACGTCTAAATGCACCTTGTCCAGTAAGTTTGACCTTCAGTGAGCTGGCTTTGGGGCATCATACAGAGATGTACTGTAGGGCTGGATGATATGGCTGATATCAGAATAACAATTTTGATGAGAATACTTTTCTGATTCACTTTGCTTCAGTGAATACTATCAACTGTCTGTTTTGCTGGTCATCATTCAACTGGAAAACACAGTTTTGTGAAACAGTAACACAGTATTACAACATGATAGGACAGTGCACCTAAAGGTCAGCAGCCAAAAGGATAATTCTATAATTCTGCTAGGGTAATATGAAGGCTAGGTTAGCAACAGCAGTGTGTTTCTGTGGGTGATTATCACAGCAAATGATTTGAATGTAGTTCAATTTGCTTTTTCCAAGTGCTCCATTAACCTCTTTTATAGAACCTCTTTTAGTTTGACCCCAAAAAACTGTTAAATGGGAAATTGTTCAGCATATTAAGTTTAAACAAATCGGTCTCGACTCATAATGAAAAAATGAATCCCCACCCAAATCCTGATGTTTCATCAAGAAGTCTTGTTTCATGTAGATGAAAAAAGAATTGTGAGCAGATTCTCACATGTGTTAGTGCTGAGAGAGGGGGTTGAAACAGACAGGATTACACACCCAATTAGTGAGTGAAATTGTCTGAAACAAAGACCCCCTTTGTGGTTACTGGAAAGGATTACATTTCTACACCGTGCTTACAGAGCAAGGAGACATGGAATTGCTTTGTTACGGTGAATTTGACATGGAAGCCACCTGATTTCTGAGGCTTTGTTTATTTTGCATTACTACAGAACCTGAACACAAGCTCTGTAGACTGACAAAGATGTTTCGTACTGCTGTGTGGACAAAACTGTGCTAAAGAAGTTCAAAGGTAGTTTTAAACCAACTTGTAACTTCGGTTAAGTTAAAGCTATCAAATCTAAGCACAGCTACCTCCAGAGACTGTCTGCGGCTCCTTCATAATGAGGCCTCCATTAGTAGTGAAGCTGATTTGTGACGTGCTACTGTAAGTGTGAAAGATTGTGGTATCTTTGCTCTGTGGCACCAGACGGTAGCCATTGGCACAGTTATTCACAGACCTGCTCATATACCCTATTCATGACCTCCAGGCAGGGCATTACCTCTCCTCACTCGCCTCCATCCAGCCGTGTAATCCTGCAGCCGCAGCGTCGGTGTCAGTGCTGGGATCCAGTGTCACACAGATGGACACAATGGCTGCACTGTGCTCCACTCACAGCATTGTCCTCCCCTGAATGTTGATGCACAATGAGAGCCTTATCCACACAGGAGCGCAACAGACAGGCCCACTGTCAGGTGCTTTTCTTCCAGGCCTGTTTGTGAGCTGAAAGCATGCAGGACCTTGTTTAAAGCAACAGAGTGATGCTTTCTAAAAGCCTGGCCCAGTTACAGTGAGCAACTGAATGAAGAGAGCTGTCTGTTTCTGTTACATGCTCGCACTTTACATTAGAGTGAAGCAAATCTGTCAAAACCCGTTTCTGTCCTACCGAGAAAATAACTGCATTCATTTGGTTTTTTTTTCCTTGATTTGGTTCTGTTGATATGTGGTGAACTTGTTAGCAAAACGTTGTGCATTTAGATGACATTATCATGAATGTGGAGTCGTGTTTCTATCTGATGTTCAGTCTTAACTTTGGTTTTGGTCTGGACCAACTCCTGAGGGAAATATCTCGCTCTTTTGTTTCCAAGTACTCAGCTTAGTTCACCAGCTGGGCTCTGTGACTGCTGGTAGTCTGCCGTCAGCCCTTAGAGCATCGTAACTGAAAACAACTGCCTGCTGTGGGCATAAATGACGTTGAAGGCCACCTGTACTTCAGTACTGCAACACTGAGAAGTAATTAAAAGGTCTTGTACAAATACTCTTTGATTTCGCTGTCGTCCACAAAGGACCTCATTGTGTTTTCTAGTGTTTCAGATTATTTCTCTCTCTTTACTTTGTCTAGACACAGGGTAAGAACCTGGGTACAGATAACTCTTCTTTTTATTTGAACCATTATAATGCAACCGTATATTGGCTGTTTTGTATCCTGGTTTGGCAGCGAGAATCTGATTGTACAGTTTTTTTTAACTTGTTATTTTTGGATCAGTTGTTTGGGTGTGGTTGGTGTTTTCCTCGGCGCTGCCTGTGTGATGCCAGTTCTGCTGCTTCAGGCTGCATTTTTCTTGCCCACTAACAAGAGCTCTCATGAACGAGCTGTGCCATCCTACCACAGACAGTAGCTGTTTTGTGTAACAAAAGGTGGTGTGCATTAAATGTATCCTTCATAATGTTTGAATGTAGTAGCCTCTGTTATTTATAAACCCTAGTGTACAGAAAATGTAAGAATCGTGTCTCGTGTTAAACACAAGTCCTCACTCACACTCTCATCTCAACCTTTTGTTTCTCGGTTTCCTGCAGGATCCGTCCTCAGCTGGCCAAGGAGAAGATAGAAGGATGTCACATCTGTACGTATGTGATGCCTGGGGAGCCTCAGGTCATCCTGGGGAAAGACAAGGCCTTCACCTACGACTACATGTTCGACATGGACTCCCAGCAGGACTCCATCTACACCGCCTGCACAGAGAAGTTGGTCGAGGGCTGTTTTGAAGGTTACAACGCCACCGTCTTTGCATACGGACAGGCGAGTCTTTGTCCTCCGTGTCACAGCCACAGTGGAGCTGGGTGGAGGTGGAAAACTGGGGGATGTGCGTACGTGTTAGGAAGGAAGGAGATGGGGGTGTTTGAAAGGTGGAGGGTGTTTATATTTGGGTAAACGGAGACTAGAGAAGACATGTTGTGGGAGTTCAACCTGTGTGACTTTGTGTTTGTCCAACAATAGATTTAAAGCTCTTGAGGTTCCCTGGCTCTGTTCAGAGATTAAAATCACTGCATATATTGTGTATATTTAAGAAATACAATATCAAGTGTTACTATATGATATATAACATCTTTTCCTTGATGGAAGCAAGCAAAGGGATGCTAGAGATCTAATGAGATGTGCCTTCTGTTTTATTCCAGCCTGATACAGGTGACACAGATCTTTGAAATTCACACCCGTGATCTTCTGGCTAACATTCACAGTCTTTCCCAGAAAGCTTTTGTTCATATTATTCCTGTGTCCCCAGTAACTGCTTGTCCCGTATGGTGACCTACTTCCGAACGCACTGAGAGCACAGGCAGCTGTTGGTTTGGCATGGATCAGACCTGTCTGTCTCTGTGGCTTTACAGGGACTAATCTAGATTTAGACCGAACCACTCGACTACATCACAAGAACTCAGTCCAGCTGGGTCGCAGATATAAAGGGATAGTAATGATGTGGAGAGCAGAGTAGACACTTTTTCTGACTTATCAGAAGGACATTGGATTGTTCAAAGCCATGTTTAGTTCATTTTAAAAAGACTTGGTGAGAGAATGTGTCTGCTCTGTTTTCTCAAACATTACAGAACTGAAGATGAAGACACAAATGCAGGAGGAACGGTTAATAGCCTCTCCACTGACAGTAAACTTGTTTGTCCAGAAATTAGTGCAGTCGCAACACGTTTGTTCTGAAGAGACAAGAGTGAGACACATTGAATCTCAGTTCCCCTAATGGTATCCACATTTCCCTCCATTGCATTTTAGTCCCACCCACAAAAGATGCAGTGAGAGAAGGAACTGAAGAAACACATCTTATCCTCATGTGACGCACCCAAATGCAAACTGATTTCTGACAAAGGAGCATGTCGATCCGTAACATATTTCCACAAAGGATACACTCATGTACGCTCAGTTACAGCTCCTCCAGGCAGCCTTCTTGCTCCTCGGAAATAAAGAGCAAGGACCAATAAAATAAGGGAATTGGGATTCACCTCTTATCTTGACTTAGGAAAATTGCTGGACAAAAAGTCCTCCCTCCAAAAAAGCATTCTGGGAAATGTAAGACATAAAGTACTGGAGTTAAAATAAACGGTAGCTCGAATTTAACTGCATACAAACTAAGTCAGTGGCTAGTCTTTCTTTTTCTGGCACAATTCAAGACAAATTTATCCTGTACAAATACTCAGTGTAGTATAAAATAGAGTATAACAATTATGAAGTGCTTTGAAAAAGAAACCTAAATTACAATATAAGGCCAAAGTAGACTAAAATAACCAGATATGTTAAAGCAAGATTATGATAACATTTGGTAAGTGAAACAGGTTGGGAATCATTCAAGTAAAAAGAGATTTAATCAGGTTTTCATTGGAAGTTCATTGGAATCTTTTGAATAAAGGTGGAATCCTCATCTAATTCCAAAGCTTTGGGGCCTTTTATGGCAAATCCATTTTCACAGGTTTCAGATTTAGTTTAGATGCTCAGAGTGTAGCACCACAGCATCGTGATGTTTTCATCTACCCATCCAGACGGGCTCAGGGAAGACGTACACCATGGGGACGGGCTTTGATGTCAACATTGTAGACGAGGAGCTGGGCATCATCCCTCGTGCCGTCCACCATCTTTTCAAGGGCATTGAGGAGCGCCGACAAGCTGCCCAGGAGCAGGGACGCCCTGTACCCGAGTTTAAGATCAACGCCCAGTTCCTCGAGGTATACTCCATCCTCACTGCACCGTAATAATAAGTACTAATAATTTTTTCTGTATTTTACCAGCTTCTTTGAGCCGAAACATAACTAACAAGCATTAGGACAGGCTTCACAGAGTTGTCATGAGTCAGGCTAATATTGTTGACATCGCCTATTTAACAAGCTTTCACACCAGCGTTTCATCACTTGAAAATATCTGCACTGACAATTGAACTTCAGCAGCTGTCATCGGGGGTTAGGAGTTGTTTGGGGGTGGGCAGGGGTCTCTGTCTGCACAGGAAGAGTTAACAGGATTGATGTAGGGTGACAGTTGTGCTGCTCTGTCAGACTGACAGTGTTCAGATTCCCGGAGAAGACTGGGAGAGCCACATTACTCAGAGGAGCTGTGGCTGAATCACACACAGAGTGACACTTGGAGATATGCTGCACATACAGCCTTTACATTTGGCCTTTTACATGTCATTTGTTCAGATTTCCCCAGATAAAGGTTTCTGTGAAGCAGCATTCACATCATCCTCAGACACTGAAACTGAAACTCTGAGGCTCTTAAAGTTCTGTAGACCCAGCATATGTTTGGGGGGGTAAATAAAATACACAAATGTCCTTGCATCCCACACAGCTTTATAACGAGGAGGTTCTGGACCTGTTTGACTCCACACGAGACATGAAGCAGAAATCTCACATCAAGATCCATGAGGACGCCACCGGAGGAATCTACACGGTGGGAGTGACCACACGGAGCGTGTCCTCTGAGGCGGAGGTAAAGCAGAGAGATTTGTGTAGCTAGTGCCTGTATCAGCCATCAAAAACAGACGGGAACAAACTATTCAATCAATGTCGCTTCCTTAAGTGGAATAAAATGTATAAGTATTATGTAAATATTTTGAACAATTGAATATCAAGGGTTTATTTACAATTTGTTTTTCATATATTATTCATTACTGCACTCATTTACCTTCTATAAACACTAGAGAGTATTTATTTGTTGAGCTCAACCAGCGTGTTAATATTTAAACCGCTTTGTCTGCCTGTTCAGATGTTGCAGTGTCTGAAGCTGGGCGCACTTTCCCGCACCACAGCCAGCACTCAGATGAACGTCCAGAGCTCCCGATCCCACGCCATCTTCACCATCCATCTGTGCCAAGTCCGCGTTTGTGCCTCCGACAATGTTAGTACAGTATCACATTGAACAAGCACCATTACATTGCTATGAATGCTCCTGGCATCAACACTATTCTTTAAGTTGCTAAAAAGCAGTTAAAACCATTGTTCAGTACTTGTGCATATGCTTTCAGTTTTAAATAGAACATATAATACTTGTAGGAGGTCTAAACTGCAGCCGGTATACACTCATTTAGCCGAACATAAAACATAATGAAAAGAGATTTTGTTTTAGTATTGATGTTTCCTTAAGTCTGTACTTTGATTTATGTAGCTTTAGTGCTAGAGTAAAGTCTTTAACACTGTATTGTCATTACGATTTATGGCAGGTTAAGAAATGAGGACAAAGTCTATAAAGAAGTATTCTGAGTTGAGGTCAGCCGTTCTTTCACTATAATTTTGCCTGTCATGTGGCGCTGTAAATATCAGACTCCAAATCTAAAATACTCCCACCTACAGAAGAGTTAAAAGTGAACCAAAACATCTTTCAGTGGTTTGCAATCAGCCCTTTTGTGAGAGAGACTGTCATATTTTTTCACATAGCTAGTGTCTCATTTGTCATTTTGTCAACCCCTTGTTGGGGTTTACATTTATCACCCTGATATAATGCTACTAATGGAATTTTGTGTGTGTCATTGTTGCTCAGCAAGACAATGAGACTGATAACAGAGTCTCCAACGGAAACTCTGAGATGGACGAGTATGAGACGCTGACAGCCAAGTTTCATTTTGTGGACCTGGCTGGTTCTGAGAGACTGAAGAGAACCGGAGCGACGGGCGATCGGGCCAAAGAGGGCATCTCCATCAACTGTGGACTGGTGAGCATCGTCCTCTGCCTCGCTGATAACCTTGAGTTGTATTGCCATCTAGTGGCTGGATTTCATAAATGTCTGTCCTCCATTCGCTGGTCATTACCTCCACCAAAGAGGTTATGCTGTTTATGATTATCTGCATGGCATTGAAATACACTTTTCTTCGTTCTCCTTTGACTGTTGCAGCTCGCTCTGGGGAACGTGATCAGTGCTCTGGGTGACCGGAGCAAGCGGGCCTCACATGTGCCTTACAGAGACTCCAAACTCACCCGACTCCTGCAGGACTCATTAGGAGGAAACAGGTTGGTGGGCAGCTGATTTCATCTTTTTCCACAAATACTGTCTATAATTTTTGGGTTACTTAATTTGTCATATAGAGAGAAGTGTTGCTAGCCACATTTGAAACTGCCAAACTGTAAAGAAAAATCCGATTTAAACCTTTCAACTTGTTCTACTGTCAATCATGTAGAAAGGAATTGTTGGTTTGGGAATATTCAAAGAGAATTTAATCTTTTGAACAAGGCTGAAATGGACAGCACTTGCTTTATCAGCAGTAACCTTTCACTTTCCAGAGAATCTAAGCCAAACGGTGATGATCGCTTGCATCAGCCCATCTGACCGCGACTTCATGGAGACGTTGAACACATTAAAGTATGCCAACCGAGCCCGGAACATCAAGAACAAAGTGATAGTGAACCAGGACAAGGCCAGCCAGCAGATCAGCGCACTGAGGACGGAGATAGCTCGACTGCAGATGGAGCTGATGGAGTACAAGACGGTGAGGAGGGAGTGCAATGGAAAAGTGTATTTAAAATAGTAACCAGGAAATATTTTATGTCAGAGGAGAAGTCAAAACACTGTGAAGTAGTTACTCTTTTTTTCCATAGCAAATCCTGTTTTTATCAGAAACCTGAAATGTTCTCCTGTGCCACCTCATCCTCCCTCCTGCAGGGTAAACGTATGGTGGGCGAAGATGGTGTGGAGAGCTTCAGTGACATGTTCCATGAGAACTCTATGCTGCAGACGGAGAACAGCAACCTGAGGGTGAGGGTGAAGGCCATGCAGGAGACCATCGATGCCCAGCGGGCACGTCTCACCCAGCTGCTCAGTGACCAGGCCAACCAGGCCCTCGCCAGGGCAGGTAGGTGCAGCCTCCATGTGTCTTTTTTAAATTCTTCAGTTCACAGCCTGTGTCATTGCTTCTCAAGTCACAGTAAACCTTAATGTTTGGGTTTGAATTGGTTATAAAGTAATGCACTTTGATTCTGTTTGTTACAGGTGAAGGAGGGACTGAAGAAATTGGAAATATGATTCAGAGTTACATTAACGAAATTGAAGACCTCAGGTAAATACTTCCGACGTAGATGCTGTCATTTATTCCCTTGTTTGTTCCTGCTAACAGCCTTTGAGCACCAGTCAGCAGCAGGAGGATGCATCATATACTTGAATCTCTGTTGAGACTGTTTTGGCCTGTCAGAGTTAGAAATGTTGGCCGCCATGTAAGATAAGCCTCTGGATACCTACCTCAGACCAACCAACACATTTCATGACTTGTCAAAGCAGGGTATATCTTCATCCGGTCTGTTTCATCCTCAGAGCCAAACTCCTGGAGAGTGAAGCTATTAATGAGAACCTGAGGAAGAATCTGTCTCGTGCCTCCAACCGTCAGCCGTTCTACGGAGGGTCCGGCCCCTTCTCCTCTGCGCTGATGGCCCCTGAGAAGGACACTTCCGATATCATCGAGCTCGCAAAGAAAGACCTGGAGAAACTGAAGAAACGAGAAAAAAAGAAAAAGAAAAGGTAATGAGACTGCTGTGGACAGACTGGATCTAGGGTTGGGTTTGCATCTGCCTGTTAAATGTTGTGCTGACATCAGTTTCAAACCAGATTTCTTTTTATAATTTTACTCCAGACAATATTTTAATAGGTGTATCACTGTAGCCAGAAGTCAGTCTGGCTGGGTATGGGTTGTAATTGTAAACATGGCATCAGTATAACAGTTGGTAAAAGGGAGCATCCAATATTAATGGATTCTGGACTTTAAGTCATGACATGTACTCTGGGCCATCACTTAGCTACCAGATGTTAACATGTGTAATTGATGTGGTCGACTGTACTTAGAGACGTAAAACAAAAATCTATGCCTGGGTGTAGATCAGTGGTCCCCAACCGTTTTATCATTGCGGACCGGTCAACGCTTGACAATTTTACCGCGGCCCGGGGGGGGGAGTAGGTAGGTACGTAGATTGTTTATATTGTTAATATAATAATAAACGTGAATCCACTGTGTTGAAATTTTTAACTCACCATAACGCTAAATCAATGGGAGCCCTGAACTTGTTTCTCTGCAACGAGACGGTCCCATCTGGGGGTAATAGGAGACAATGACACCCGAAGTGTGTTGCTTATGTTCAGTCTACTCCGTTGTTTTGTTTTGGTTGCTGTCACTGCAGAAAACCCCGCTTCACACAGATAGGATGTCGGAAATGGCAACAGGGTTTTCAGTGCTGTGGTGGCGATCTCAGGGTATTCTGTCATGACTTTAATCCAGAACACCGGCAGAGTTGTTGTCTCAAACATACTTTTAAAGGGTCACCAGCTGGGAGAATGAAGACTCAGGCTCAGTCTCACCCAAAGTCTCATGTTTGAAACATGTCCAAAATGCCTCTGTTGACGCGCCGTCCCCACAAATCCAGTTTGGCTTTAAATGCAGCTACTTTATCTGCCAACTTGAAGACAGTTGTCATTTTCCCCTGAAGTGACAGATTGAGTTCATTGAGCAGGCTGAATATGTCGCACAAGTAAGCCAGTTTTGGCGCTCAAGTGACCGAGATGTAACCGAGAGAATGCGGTCATTTTTCAAAATAAAAGATCGTTCAGACTCAGATAATAAATAAAACGGAAATAATTAATGATTTCTTGTGCGGCCCGGTACCAATTGATCCACGGACCGGTACCGGTCCGCGGCCCGGGGGTTGGGGACCACTGGTGTAGATCAAATATGTGCTAAGAAACCGGTGCTGATAGAAGAAATTCAATGAAGTAATGCTTGATGAAAAATCTCCAGCAGCATGACAGACTTGATCAGCGGCTTCAGGTTGAAAATGCTCAGTCGTGCTGTCGTGCACTTTTGGGGAATAAAAGCTGGTGTTTTCAGTGCAGACCTTCCTCTGACCATTCTTCCTTCCACTCTTCCTTCCTTCATTCATCTCCTGCTCCCTTCTCTTGTTTGACTTTTCACCCCTCCTTGAAGACTCCAGCAGCTGTTGGAGGAGAGAGAGAGGGAGGAAAGGGAGGAGATGGTGGAAGCGGTTGGGGACGCCAGGTTTGTCAGAGCTTCCGCCCTCTTGTTGCCATTTCCATCCTTTGCTTCTCCTAATTCAGCATTTTGTTTGACTTTTCCTTTATTTTGGGCAGGTATATCCCCCTGGAATGAAACAACATTTTTACCATTTAACAAACCTTAATCTCTCCTTCGATTCTGCGTGAATCCCTCCACTCATTCATTGACCTGTC
>NW_018127899.1:1087396-1104971 GCF_001952655.1 Monopterus albus | reverse complement strand
GTGTTCTACTGACTGTGTAATAAGGATTAAAGACAACCTGGAACTGGAAAATGTCTGAGACATTTTCAGCAGAACATGGTCAAAGCTCAAAACACTCCAGTTGATACCATTAGGGAAGTGTTTTTCCACTCAAAATATTAGCGCCAAATGTTTGAAACATCAGAAAATATCTTGAAAGTGCCTTATGGATGAGTGCACAGGCATTGTCTTTTATCTTTTATGACTGACTGTGTTAATCAGCCTTTATGCAAATTGTATTAAAACAAATCAACACTGGATGACAGCCTCCCCTTTTCTATCCTGTGTTCCTTTTTCTTTTTGCTCGGCGTCTCTAGGTGATTCTTGTCAGATGATTCTTCTCTGCGTTTTGATAAGATATTTATCTAACAGACCTGCTTCACAGATTTGGTTCACAAATATCTGTTTTCGCGCTGCATTCTCTCTCCATGCTTTTTTGCTTTTGCTGGTTTGGTTCAGGCCTGCGTGGTTCTCTCCGGGTACTCCATCTTCCTCCCACAGTCCAAAGACATGCAGCTTAGTTTGATTGGCGACTCTAAATTGTTTGTTTACATGTCAGCCCTGTGACAGACTGGCAACCTGTCCAGGGTGCACCCCACCTCTCACCCAGTGTCAGCTGGGACTGGCTCTGGCCCGCCACGACCCTATTCAGGAATAAGCAGGGTAGATAATGGATGGATGGTTTTGTTCAGGCTCGGATGAGACACCTCCCTCTGTTAAACAAAACTCACTGTCTTTTATGCGAATAAGCTCATAACCAACTGAAGTGTGGTTTGACAAGAAATAAAGGAGCACTGTCATCTCTGTGCTCAGCTTTGTAATTCACCACGTTATGAGATAATGCTTCAACCACTTGGGTTTGTTTTGTGGTACATGTAGTTTGTGCATTATCTCATAAAAATCACATAAATATAGGGAGTTAATCAGTTACACGTAACAGCTTTATCCATTAAAAAGCTTGTGTGGCAAAAAGGCAGTGAAGTCTGTTGATGATAACCACGTCCTGCATTAGTTACAAATATTACATTGTCCCAGCTACAAAATGTTGAATTTTGTCTTTAAGACCCGCAGATGTATTGTCACAGTAAAAATAGGCTTAATGTTTACTTGCGCTGTAGTACCTGTGAAGAAGCATGTGCAGCCCAATTGGGATAAACCACGTTTTCTCAGAAAATAATCATCACAGTGAATAAAAGTTTCTGACTCTTCTCCAGGTCTGAATCTTTTGGTGCCAGTAAGGAGGAGGTTCCGGACAATGAGCCAGAAAAGGGCACAGAGAAGGAACTGATGGAGCGAATCAGCGAGGACACAGAAATGGTACAATGCACATTTCTCGTTTCCCCCTTACATTGAATTATCCTTAAGAAACAGAACTGCTTTCACAATGTTACCTTGCAGGAAGTCCAGGAAGGCAGCGACCATGAGGAAGGAGAAGAGGAGGAGGACGAGGAGGAAGAGGAAATGGAGATGGAAGAAAGCTCTGATGAGTCTGACTCTGAGTCAGATGAAAAAGGTATCGGAGATACTGTGACTTCTTCCTGTCTCTTTCTCTGAATCTCTTTCCCAGAGCACAAAACTGTTCAACTAACAGAACAAACTTACACAGTCACACAATCACATTTAGCAGGTTGCAGGTTTCCCTCAAGTGGGGGCTGAAGTCATCATCAGATCAGCGCTGTAAGCATATACCTGTGTCCCCTTAGAAAGTGCGTCTCCCCAGCACACTCCTCCACCAGTATCGACTCTAACTTGATCATCTACAAAACTACTCAGTCAGGCCTGCTGTTAGCAAACTGTATCTTACAGCCAACTGTTAGCATCACTGTGCTCTGGCCATCAACCGTTCCTGCTACCTTTTGTAATACCAGTGTCCATCCTGGATCATCACTTGAACAAACCAGACAAACTTGCTCTATAACTTCATGTTAGCTTGCTAATGCTGTCACAAGACAGCAACACAGGTGGGCCTCAAGTCTGCCTCGTGCATCATTTTAACAAGCTCGTCCTCCTGTGCTGCTTTACCACAACTACATTATAACGTGCTGTAGGAGAAGGATTAAGAAAAAGGCACACCTAATTCTTGTGTTTAGTTTATTTACACAAATGTAAAACGGCAGTGATGAGACATGAGAAAATATTGCTTATTTAGAAACCTTTTTCTAAATGCTGTAAAAAAAAAAATCTGTGCATGTAAACTCCTTCTGCATGTTGAGGTTCAATGTGACCGTCTGTGTCTGACAGAGAACTACCAGGCAGATCTGGCCAACATCACGTGTGAGATCGCCATCAAGCAGAAGCTGATTGACGAGCTGGAAAACAGTCAGCGGCGGCTACAAACACTCAAACAGCAGTATGAGCAGAAGCTGATGATGCTGCAGTGCAAGATCAGAGACACCCAGCTGGAGAGGGACCGGGTCCTCCAGAACATGAGTAAGCTGAGAAGGCCAGGAGGGGGAGCATGTATCGCTCAGCGCAGGAGTACTGCACTGGACTAATACACTGTTCATGTTGTATCCACCTGTACTCAGGCAGTTTGGATATAAACATCCACCAAATTTAAATCTTTTTAAATGTCTTAGAAGATCAGTTTTCCATCATTTATGTGTCTCCTGCTTTCAGACTCTGTAGAAAGTGGCACAGAGGACAAAGCTCGTAAAATCAAGGCTGAATACGAGAAGAAGCTGAGTGTCATGAACAAGGAGCTTCAGAAGCTCCAGTCAGCGCAGAAGGAGCACGCCCGCCTGCTGAAGAACCAATCACAGTATGAGAAACAGCTGAAGAAGCTTCAGATGGACGTCGCAGAAATGAAGAAGACAAAGGTGTGGTTGGATAGTTGGCCAGTCAAAGTTTGATTGTAACAACTGCACCAGTAATTTCTCCTCTTGACAGTTATTATTCATGATGATGCCAAGTCTGTTATTTTTCATGAGCTTGGAAGAATTTGCCTCAGTTGAGACTATATGAAAGATCCACATGGATCAGGCTCATTTCCTTACTCCTGTTCATTTAAATGGAATAGAAATTATTTAATGTGTAGAATAGGTCAGACCTGTTTCAGACAGTAGTCCAGAAGCAGCATTTCAGAGGCAAATAAAGGTAAAGAGTAGGGATGAGAGAAAATAAAGCCTCACAAACCTTATGAGAACTGTCACAAGATCACAAACTGCCAGTAGAGTACCCAGACTATTTGCATTTGTATACTAAGTCTGAGACTGTTTAAACTGATTGTTGCAGGTTCGTCTCATGAAGCAGATGAAGGAGCAGCAGGAGAAGAACAGGTTGAATGAGTCTCGCAGAAACAGAGAAATTGCTACCTTGAAAAAAGACCAGCGCAAGCAAGAGGTTGGTTATAGGGACAGATCCATTTTGTTTGGCTTCAGTTAGTGGTCGATCTGTGCCATTAGTTCAAATCCTTCCATTTAAGTAGTTGTGTAGATGCTGATATTGTTCTCATCCTCAGCATCAGCTGAAGTTACTGGAGGCTCAGAAGAGGCAGCAGGAGCTCATTCTGAGGAGAAAGACTGAAGAGGTGGGCACATTTATGTTTTTTTGTACTTGAATCTTAACTGCTGCACAGGTTTTTGACACTTAGCTACAGCTGATTTGATATGCAGATAGTTTTGGGTCGGGGTAGAACACTGTGGTTTATGTGGACTATTACACCTTCTTGGATGAGATAGTTTCATTTAAAAAAGAAGAAAAGTAAAAATTGATTTATATAGCACATATCCAAAGTTATAAGGTGCTTTACAATAAAAGAATTAATAGAACAAAAGCAGATAAATAACTTTAAAACAAATAAAACAATTAATTGAAGAATAATTAGATAAACAATAAAAAAAAAATTATAATCTTTATTTGTACCGCACTTTCCAGCTCAAGAGCACAAAGTGCTACAACAATAAAAGCATAGTAATACATTATCAGTTTAGAACATTCATAAACAGACAGAAGCCAAATAGATATCCAACGTCTGATATAGGCCAACTCCCACCCAGCCGGCTCTCCCACCGGGGGCTTACCCGTGGTGGCCCAGAGGACCAATACACACACTAACATATTAAAACTAGTTAAGAAATAAATTATTAAAGGTGACGAAAATCTGTGAACACGCTAGACATTAAAAGCTAGTTTGAAAAGATGCGTTTTTAACGCTGACTTAAACGCTGCCGCCTCAGTTATCAAGCGTATATCTAAAGGCAGGGAATTCCACAGCCTAGGGCCATGCACGGCAAAGGCACGACCTCCCCATTTTTTGTAGTGTGCAGGGGGAACGACAAGAGCAAGGTGACCCGATGATCGCAGGGTTCTGCGAGGGACATATCTAGCCAAGAGGTCGGACAGGTACGGAGGGGCAAGGCCGTGCATGGCTTTAAAAACATAAAGCAAAACCTTAAAATCTACTCTCCATTTAATGGGCAGCCAGTGAAGAGACAGCAGAACCGGAGTGATATGGGCATGCCGACGAGTGTTTGTCAGCAGACGGGCAGCCGCGTTCTGAACAAGCTGGAGCCTGGAGAGTGATGACTGGGATAACCCGGAGTACAGGGCATTACAATAGTCAAGCCGGGAAGTCACAAACGCATGAATGGCTTTCTCTAAGTCACTATGAGAGAGAAATGGCTTTACCTTTGCTAGCAGTCTTAGCTGGCAGAAGCTGGATTTAACCACTGACTTGATCTGCTTATCAAAGTTGAAATTGACGTCAAAAATTACCCCCAGATTGGAAAAAGGAAAAAAGGACAGGAAATGAAGAAAAACATGTAATAAGAGGTAATAAATGCATGAATTTCCCCCTCAAAGTCATTGAATGAAAGGAAATGCTTAACCTTGGCTAATAAATGCAGTTAGAAAAAGCAACTGTTTTTCCACAAAGGTTATGGATTATGCTCGTACATAATGTGGGCAGACATACAGTACTAGTGATAAATCACGCAGACATACATGTGGTATGGTTTTAATATTCACAAGCTTGAGATAAAAAAAACACTGTGCTCAGCTGAAGACAAAAAAGGGGGGAGGTGGGTGTGTATAACCAAAGCAAGACTCCAAAGCAGAAAAGCACTTCACACGGAAGAAGATATTGTCAAACTGTCTGCATTTTTTCACCCTGTGCTGATAAGTGTCAGTAAAAGAAACATCTAATTAATGTGGGTGTTCTTCAGTTTTTAATATCCATCCTTCCTCACTTCTGTTACCCTGTGTGCTAGGTGACGGCTCTGAGGAGGCAAGTCAGGCCCACCTCAGGCAAGGTCATCAGGAAAGTCACTCTCCCAGAGCCAGTCCAGGACTCCCCCAACAGACCGCCCTCTGGGCGCATGTACTCCTCCGGCAATGCCGCGCCAAACGGAACTCGGTGAGTCTGTGTGGGTTTGGGTCCATATTAATATCTCCAGCCTGGGAGAAATAAGAAAGGCTAGTAAATAACAGCAAAAATGGCCATGGTTTTCATTTAATACTACAGGTGGAAGTGTTCTTAGTTAGACACTTAACTCCAGTACCACCATAAGATAACCAGTTCAGAATCAGCTTTATTGACCAGGTGTGTTGGACATGAGGAATTTGACTCTGGTACAGCAGCTCTCAGTGCGTGTGTACATATCCTTATGTAAGGCAATAGCAAACGGCAAGTAAACACTATACCAATATAAGGCTGTGTAGTATAACACATTTAAACAGTATAAACAATGCAAATGGACAAGGAATGTTCATTAGGAAATGAGAAGAGTAAAAATAGAGTACTCAAAAAATAGAGACCTGTACCAATCTGTATATCTGTACAATGTATATTTACATGTACTGCACTGAGGGTTATTGTCCAGTCATACTGTCATGGGTTAAGTGTTAATCAGAGTGACGGCTCGGGGGAAGAAATCGTTCTTGTGTCTGATTGTCTTGGTGCACAGTGACCTGTAACGCCGTCCAGAGGGGAAGAGTTCAAACAGATTGTATCCCGGGTGTGAGGGGTCTGCAGTGATCTTCAAATCAGTTCTAGGACATGTTTACGAGCTCATTCACATCATCCCTGTCTTTGAAAGTGCTACATCTTTCAATGAATTAACACTGCTGACTGATATCATATGTGCAGTTCTTCCTACAGACGTACAGCAGGTATTTACTCCACCAGAGTCGCTCGCAACAAATGGCAGTCTCTGGAGCGACGGATCTCTGATGTCATCATGCAGAGGATGACCATCTCCAACATGGAGACCGACATGAACCGCCTGCTCAAGGTAAAGTCCTGCAGCAGCACACAGTTGTATGGAAGGTTAGGGTTGTCATCAAATGCAGACGAGCAGGATAAAATCTAAAAGGGGGAAGAGTTGTATTTATTCTACTTTATTAATCCCTGTGGGGATATCTCTGTCAATTGCTGCCTGACCACTAGGGGCAACTAGGGGTTCAGTGTCTTGCCCAAGGACACTTTGACATGTGGACTTGGGAGACCAGGAATCAAACCACCAACCTTCCAACTGACAACCATGCTGCTTCCTGAGCCACAACATCCTCTGTAAAGTTAACATCACCTGCTATCCTCAGTATTGAGGATAGCAGGAACAGTTGTTCTGGGCTGCCACCTAATAGTCAAATAGTTGAGAGACCTGTCAGTCGACTGACACTCTTCTAGTCAAGCCATTTTTGTCTATAATATTTGATTTTTTTTGTCAGCCAGTGTGCATTACAATAGAAGCCCCCTCACCTGCCTCTGGGTTTGTCTTCTTACCTTGGAGGAGGCTGTAATGCCGGTGCTGTACCATGTTGCTGTTGTAGAATTCATTGTGCTTAGTGGGCTGAAAAAAGGGAAACGTGGTATAACTTTGGGATGAGTTCATCTTTCTCCTCTCTGTCTGTACTGCTATAAGAAATGACTCCATGAAAAAAAAAGTGCTTTACGTTTTCTAACATCAGTGTGGATGCCCTGAGCATAACAGTGTCCTGTCCTATTGTGTGTGTGTGTGTTTATAGCAACGAGAGGAGCTGACCAAGCGTAAGGAGAAGGTCCTCAGGAAGAGGGACCGGCTGCTAAGAGAAGGGCCAGACACAGAGAAGGCGGTGCTCCCTCTCAGCGAAGAAGTGGATGCATTGACTGCCAACATTGACTACATCAATGACAGCATTGCAGACTGTCAAGCCAACATCATGCAGATGGAGGAAACCAAGGTAAGAAAGCCTGAGTTGGGAGGTGATAACATAAAAGGTAAATATTAAAAATGTACTGGCTGCTCAAACGGCTCACGTGGAATTTCCTGTTACCCAGACCTTTGTGTGATGTGAGAGAATTTTTTCATACCATCTTTAAGTGACAAAAACAAATTTATTATCATTTGTGCTTTTTTGCCCTCAGGAGGAAGGTGACACTGTGGACGTCTCTGCTGTGATTGGCTCCTGTACTCTGGCAGAGGCTCGTTTCCTGCTCCATCACTTCATGTCAATGACCATAAATAAGGTACCAATGTACTTTATATTTCACTTGTATTGTGTGGCATTCATGTGGACGGCAAAGTAAGAATTTCATTGTACAGGGAAACACGTGTCCTAACTGTGCATATGACAAATAAACACTTTGACCTTTGAATGCTAATAATGACCTGGACAAATCACTACACATCACTACAGACTGTGCATATGGCAGCTTTGAATGCTAATAATGACCTGGACAACACACGCATGACATGACAACACACTGTAAATAAGAGTGACAAAAAGTGATTCTTCAGCAGATAGCAACACATCTCACTGACTGATTTTTCTGCTTTCCTTTATTTTGCCATTGTATTAATGTTAAGCAGAAGAAGGATAGATGCTCTTTGTGTTTCTGTAATTTTTGTCATTTCACAATCGCAATGAAAGATAGAAAAGGCAAACTGAAGTCGTTAAGTTTGATATGTAACCATGTATCATCTTGAAAACTTCCAAATCTAGCTAAGAACTGTCAAGTGCAGACGAGATGTGGGTGTGAATTTGACTACAAATACCGTCTGTGCTCTGACCTCCTCAGGGTCTGCAGGCAGCCCAGAGTGAGTCGCAGGTGAAGGTGATGGAGGGCAGACTGAAGCAGACGGAGATCACCAGCGCCACACAGAACCAGCTGCTCTTTCACATGCTGAAAGAGAAGGCGGAATTCAACCCGGAGCTAGACGCCCTGCTGGGGAATGCTCTGCAAGGTAACAGCTGTCTTTGGTTGGGTAAAGTTAGAAGTGGAGATGAGGACCCAAAACACAGACCTAGTTGAACCTGGCCCACCTTCTGGAAGCATCAGTGGTATCATATCAAGTCAAATGAGGATTCAGGTTTTATTCTGGGAGGATAATGGTATTTCTTTTCCATTAATGTTCTTTGTCTTTAAATGTGTCTTGACTTGTGTCACAGAGCATTTGGCCTTTAGAAAGTGGGCTGGGTTACTGGTCAGTTGCATGATTGGGCCTATTGAGATGCTCTTGCTTGTCGCCTTCTGCTCAATAAAAGCTGGACTAATTTCTATGCAAAAATCTCTAATTCCACGGTTATTATGTGGAAAGATCACATTTGACCAAATTTTTCAAAGCACAGATTTTTAAAAAATGTGTAAATTCATACAACGCTTTTATCATCATCAAAACTTTTTATGTCCCCTGTGTTTTTGCCAGCCTCTGTTTAGCAGGATGCTCTATTCATTTTCTTTTGTTTTGTTTCTTTTAGAATTTTGGGGGACTGTGTTTTGATTTGTGCATTGCCTTTTTTCTGTTCCCCCATGTTTTCTTTTTTCTTTTTTTGTTTTCCTGTGTTTTTACAGAGCTAGGTAACATCCCAACTGGTAAGTGAAACCGTATTGGACTCTTATCTGTGCTATGAATGCATGGTTCCTTCCCTTTGCATTCTGAAAACTAACTAAACATAACATGAACAGGTGCATGAGGTGCAGTGCAACCAGGCTTCCCCCCCATCTGTCTGCAGACCTCTTCCTCCCCCCTCTCCTCCCAGCTCACCACGTGCTATAGGCTCCATGCTTTAGTACTCTGCTAACCCCAGAGCTTCCCCAGGAGCTGTACAACATGGATACTTTAGCTCTGCTGGACCTTGGCCACACCAGGAGCAATGGACTAATGATCCCTCACATGCCTCCTCCTCCTCTTGTTGTCTCATGCTGGGTTTTTTACCTTCACCCCCACCCCCACCTGATTGCTCTCTGACCTCTCACCTTTTGTGACCCATCTGATCTCGCTAGCCTCAGTGAGGATACAACAGCATGGCGCTGTGCTGACGTCGCCCTCATCGGCTCCCCTTGTTCATCTTATCAACATCCATTTTGAATGGTTACCTAATAAAAACAAGAAAATTACATCACCCTTTTAGTGAACCTGAGTAAACGATTTAATTGTTTAGTCTTAGGCAAAGTGTAATTGCTAAGTCTTAAGTAGTCTCCTCAGTCTTGTCAGCCAAAAGGCTTTTCTTATAACAAATTTTTTTTATTTATTGATCTCATTTGACAGAAAATGGTGACGACAGCAGCAGTGATGAATCTGCCCAGAGCCCTTCAGCAGAGGGGAAGTGAGTTATATTTCTCCACAGGTCCACACAGCAGAACGATAAGTTCGTTTGAATTAGATGCAAATAAAATCTATGGCAATAAAATCTATCTAATCTAATATATCTGCTTTTCTCTGTGATGAAGCAACATGTCTGAGCTAGGAAATAAATGCAGTAATAATTTGGTAGAGAAACATTATAGAGACAATTTACACCAACTGGGTCACAGTTAACACACATTAAGTTGATTTTGAGTTTAATGGGCCTTCAGTGCTTTTCAATGAAATCAGACTACTTGTTAGGTGTTGGGTAATGTGTCATCTTATGTGTTGTTATATGTGTGTTTCTACTAAAAGCTACATGGTCAGTACTCACCTATAAAACTTATGTACTTCCTCTAGCACGTTGGCATCAGATCTTATGAAACTCTGTGGTGAGACCAAAACAAGAAATAAGGTACAGCAGTGTTGGCATTTGCACCCCGTTCGCTGCACTTTACTGTCTACTCCTTCGCTTCCTGGTATAATTTTCACCTGTCTGTGCCCTACAGGCTCGTAGAAGGACCACCACTCAGATGGAGTTGCTGTACGCAAACAGTGACTCGGCACCTGACGCATCCACAGCAGATTTCACCAGTCCGATGCTGCCGTTAGCTGAAACTCCAGATGGGGGAGGAGACGTGGACCCTTCAGGCTCGTCAGTCAGGGACTTCACAGCTCTCTCCCCTGGCTTTTCCTCTAAAATGGGCAGCATGTAAGTCCAGGCCCAGCCCTCTTTCCTAACAAATGAATTGCTGCATCCTCCCTTACTGCATGTTGTTGATGTTGCTGCTGCTTGCTCTGCTTTGTTGAATTTTATTTCACATTATTCATGAGCCTCTAGCTGATGAGTGCTTTGAGGGAAAAGCATATAGAGAGGTACAAATATGAACATTTGTGTGGCTCGATTATTCCTGTCTTCTGCATAACCAACCTTTCTAATTCCTTATTACAACTGAGTGACACGCTGAAAGCAAAAATATTAACCACAATGCATTAACTGGCTTGTGAAAGGCCATGCTTCAAAATTAAGTGCACATTGACTTGTATGTAAAAAGAGGCTTGGCAGACAGTAATGCATCAGCAAATCAAGCGATAAAATATATTTTAGTGATGCACAAAAGCTACACAGTGTCCATTGTATTGAAACACGAGCTTGGTGAAGAACCACCACAGTTTTGGGACTTTGAATATCAGGTAACCATGTTCCTGTGTGTGCTGCATGCTCATCTCATTCCATTATTTCACTTTGGTTTTACATCCTTCTGTTGTTGTATGATTTTTTTTTTTGCTACTGTCTTTGTGTTTTTTGTGGATAAATGTGAAACTGAACGCTCAGTTCTGGCTCCAGAACATCGTCAGGGGTGGATAAGCGAGCTCCAGAGCCTTCCCCGCTCTCTCGCAGGAAGACATATGACAAGGCACAAGCAGCATCCGACAGAGCAAAGGTCAAGGAGATTAAACAGTAAGATATTGCTGCCGACATTGTGCCCGCAAAGCCGAAAAAAAGCAAAATAACTTGACATCAACTCTACTAATAAATCCTGCTTTTTGTTTCCTGCTTTGGAGAAGCATGTGGTCTCAACTAAATCAGCAAAGCTCTGCATCTGCTATGATAACCTCTGACCTGCCAAGCTCTATGCTGAACTTAAAGCCACGTGTTCCTGCTTAACTTGGATATTGTCTCTTCTTTGAGTCATAATGGTAATAATAGTTCTTTTTTCATTCTTGGTAGTTTTAGCTCAGAGTGTTCAGCTTGCTAATCAGCCCTAATGCCACTGATCTACTCATGATAAATGTCCTGGATCACTGTCTTTTCTCTTTCTTTGTCTTAAGAGTAAATTCTTGAGTGAGACAGAAATGGAAGATTATGCTGAATCAGTGGTTGTTCTAACACTGAACAGGGGAGCAACCTGCACTTACCTGGTGAAACCGTTTCTGCTCTCATTCATTGTGTCCCACGATGGGTCTGTTGCCTTGTCCCATGACTAATACTGTGAATAGTCAGCTCTTTGCCAGCTTAACACAATGCTCATCTTACAGCCACACACTGTTCTTCAACACAGTGTGTGAGCGCACGTGGTCAGCATGACTCTAAGTATTGCTGTGTTCATGTCATACGGCAAAGCCGGTAGATGCCACTTTCTTAACTGAAGAAACTGAGTCTCCTATGTCTCCAGTGGTCAGTGCTCCTTCAGCGTCTGACCTCAGAAGTCTCCATCACAGTGTAGAGTCACTTGTTCATTTGCATACAACAAACCAAACAATTCTTCTTTTATTACCTTACATTTTACGATTGCACAGAGAGTAGAATGTCGTTACTTTCTTACGCCTCTGTACCTGCGATAGTTGTGACATTATGCTTTTGGGTTTGTCCGTACTGTACGTGTGCTCCGTTCTCATCAACACAATCTCACCTTCAACGGCGGCAGTAAAAGTTCGGTAAAGAAACAGCAGTTTGCAGCAACTGCTGATGTTTCTATGAGCTGATGACAAGACAACATACAGAACGTAATTAAAACATTAATCTACAAATTTCCCCACTGATAAACCAGGGAAACCACACTGAGCAGGACATCTCAGTAATATCCTCTTTATGGCTTCAGATGAATTGGAGCATATGAACACTTTCCTGACAGTTGCTTCTTTATGATGTGAATGCAGCACATGTGTATTCGCTGTGTCTTCGTGCAGTCCTCCCACGCTTCTGCCAGCAGTGTTTAAACAGCTTAGCACACACATTAGTTATGCTGCCGCTTAATTGGCAGTCCTGCTTTCTTCCTCCACAGCCCAGTCATCAGGACCCTGAAGAGCAGCCAGCCACTTCCTCCCTCTCCTGCTGCTCGCACCACTAACCACATCGCTGCGTTTAGCCATATGACATGATATCTGTGGCATACTGCAAACAGCCTGCAGGATAAGTAAGAACCAGAGATAAGTAAAATTGACACCAGGCTGTCAGAGAGTCAGATTAGAGTAGGGGAAAGATGCTAAGGATGAGCAGCATCATTACACTCCAAAATCTGTCTGTTATTAGGTATTTTCATGTAGATAAGAGGCTGTAGAAGCACAAACAGATTTTGATTTTGGAGTGTAAGGTGCCGTGGTGTGCATATCTGTCATTTCTGTCATCCTAAGTGCACATTGTGTCAGTTCCTTTACTAATCATGACTTTCCAAAGCATGCCATGGCTTAGAAGACTGACTTTCCACCTTCCATGTTGTCATTATGTTCCATTCAGTTCCATTGTATTGAAAATATCAATGTAAAGTTGTTGTTTTTTTTTAATAACAAGAACCGGCTCTCTCTAAATGTGTTGTACCAAGTGCAGAATAATTTAAGTATGATTAAAAATTCAAAATGTTGTTAGGAATTAATGGTTTAATAGTGTTGGTGTTTAATCAGCTCTCAGGAATGTCGGATGCTCTCTCCCGCCAGGATGGACGGATGCCTCCGCCTGTCCTCTAACCATGTCCTCTTCTCCACCCCTCCTCCTTCCTCTGATCCACCCAAGTATTGTTTTTTTATTTGTCTCATGTTTCACTAAAATGTTACCACTGGTGTACAGGGCAGAGGTGAATCTGAAACACATCCACACATGGTGTGGTTCCCATCCTTTTCTCATCAGGACCTACACTGTGTGCACTGATAAGTCTCAGCTTTCAGCGCGACTGTAAGGTGGAAAAGCAGTTCATCAGATCAGCCTGTAACTGGAGTCTCTGCAAGGACCAGATGTGGCTGGGTCGCATCTAAAACTAAAACTGTTATCAGATGCCGGTGTGTCAACATGACCGGCTCGTTAGTGATTGATTCTGGTTTCTGTGACGCTATCGAACATGCGGCCCCTGATGATCTGTCTCTGCCGATTTCCAGTCTTTGTCTCCTTGGGTGTGTTTATCTATTACAGGCTGGAAAAGAGAAGCATCATAAGGTACATAGTTGTCTTTGGATTCTTGGCTTTTCTGTTCTGCAGCACAATAAGGGTGATTCTGTCCACAGCTCTCTTGTTATGTTCCATCTCTTTCTGTGTTTGATTTGCAGCATTGTGCTCATCAGCCACGGGAGCTGCACACTATGCATGACTTTGGTTGCATGGGTGTGATCTATATCTGTGCTGCACTCAGATTGGTGGACAAGGTAATGTCCAAACAAACTACACCTGTTGATAATGATGCGTGTGCGTTTTCCAGGGGTGTCATTAACCCAGTGCCGTCCACTAAAAGCAGCCGGTCAGCAACATTACAGTGTGTCCACGTGGCAGAGGGACACAGTAAAGCTGTTCTCTGTGTTGAGTGCACCGATGACCTTCTCTTCACTGGATCAAAAGGTTAATACCCACAATCCTTCCTTCCGTCGCTCCTTCACCTCACTCCTTCTCTTCTTCTGTCTCTCATCAGTATTCCTGCATGTGTCCTTGTTGCAGTGCTGGTAATTTGTTACACTTTGACATGATGCTGTGCTGTTCTTTAACAGCCAATAAGACCTGACGGGGATTAATTAGAATTGCCATAAGAATAGTATGTGGATAAATGAGTTGATGAAAATAAAATGTCATTGTACATGCAGTGAAAACTTTAATGGCGAAGGAGCTTGTAGACAATAAATTGAGGTAAATACACAGCTCAAAACAATTAAGAGAACACTAAATCTCACACAGGATCTTTCTCATTGAGAAATGGTTTTGTGTTCTACTCATCCTTGACTTTGAGCTGCACTGCGTCACTCCAACATGCTCCCTACATTTGTAATAAATGTATGACTAAGGAGATGACAGATGGTGTGTCGTCCTGCAGACCGGACCTGTAAGGTGTGGAACCTGGTGACTGGTCAGGAGATAATGTCCCTGGCTGGTCACCCCAACAATGTGGTGTCAGTCCGCTACAGCTCCAGCGTGGTCTTCACCGTGTCCACCTCGTACATCAAAGTCTGGGACATCCGGGAATCTGCCAAGTGTATCCGCACACTAACGTGAGTGGGACTGTCTGTAGATTTTAGCCTTTAAGGCCTTTTTTCTTATTGTGTTTTGCTGATCAAAGCACTTCTCTGATGTATGTCCTGAGTGCACACAAATAAATCTAAATCTGATAATGCTTCTACAGGTCCTCCGGTCAGGTTAGTGTCGGGGACGCCTGTGCGTCTACCACCAGCCGGACGGTCACCATCCCAGCAGGAGAGAATCAGATCAACCAGATTGCTCTCAACCCCAATGGGACAGTTCTGTATGCTGCTGCTGGAAACTCAGTCAGAGTCTGGGATCTGAGGAGGTGAGCAGAGGGGCTACATTTTCATAAATATCCAGAGATGCTTCAGACGAAACTCTATATGGGACATTTTGGGCTCTTGACAGATAACCTTGTGTTGTGTTGTGTTGTGTTGTGTTTTAGTGACAGCAGTGTGAGTCGCTCTGGTCCAACACTTTGAGCTATAGTAAAACAGCTGTTGGAGGGATTGTCATTAAGTTTAGTACAAGCAGTTTTTATCCCAAAGGATGATTTTTAATGTATTTGGTGGTTTTACCTGTAGCACCACTGACATGTCAAATGTTCTGTTTCTCTCATGCATTGTCACGAACGTCGGCCTTTCCCCTCAAATTTACAGGCCGGGATTTAACTTATTGAATCAAGACTGTTTATTAACTTTGTGTCCCTGTCAGATTTGCATCCACTGGGAAACTCACTGGTCACCTTGGTCCAGTCATGTGTCTGACTGTGGATAAGTCTGGAAGCAACCAAGATCTTGTGATCACTGGATCCAAAGATCATTACATCAAGGTGTGTTTCAGGTGACCTCTTTGTGATCTGTATGTACCACAGCTCATGTTCTGGGACCAGCAGAATGTTCCCTGTCTAGAGAAGCCAAAGATTAGCTGGATGATATATGGGTTAATTCAGGCATTCAGGAATACAGTATAGTGGAAGGTACATAAGCCCCATAATGCAAGATGAACCTATGGTAGCATGATTGGCTTGAGTATAACAGAACTAATATTGTAGCCGAGTATGAAAATGTGTTGAAAGTGCTTTATTGGATTTTTTATTATGAAGTGTGTCCGTTTGCAGTTTCAGAAAGGCTCACTCACTCACTCACTCACTCTCTCTCTCACACACACACACACACACACACACACACACACACACACACACACACAACGCAGTAAAGTCCTAGTAGCATTTACACTAATCGTGTGTAGCATGTGGATACCTGAATTTCCCTCGGGATCAATAAAGCCTTTATCTATATATGTATCAGATAAAACCTCTTGACTTAGTATGAAAAAACACGTGAACTATGTTTTTTTTTTTTTTTTAATTCTCACATCTACATTATCATTTATGAGCGTCACTACAGGACACATTTTAACGTGTTGTTGTGGCTGCTGCAGCTGTTTGATGTGAGTGAAGGCTCTCTGGGAAGCATCAGCCCTACACACAACTTCGAACCGCCACATTACGACGGTATCGAATCACTGGTGGTGCAGGGGGACATTTTCTTCAGCGGGTCCCGAGACAACGGCATCAAGAAGTGGGATTTGGACCGTAAAGACCTGCTGCAGGTAATGAATGAGGGGGATGATGCATATGGACACATGGATCTATTACAAAGATGGATAGAAGAGACTGACAAGTGGGGATGCAATGAAGTATTTAGGTGTCTGATGCGGAGTTGGGGATTCATGTTTCAGTATGTCAAGGCAAAGCAGGCTTATTTTATATACATAAAGGCAACTCATAAAAGAAACACAAGGACTAAAGGTAAAAAATTAATGGCGTAAAAGTATTTGCCACTAAAATGTAGTGAAGTATGAAGTAGCACAAAATCAAAGTGCTCAAGTAAAGTACATATACTTCAAAATTGCACTTGAGTTAATGTACTTAGTTACTCTCCAGCACCATGTGCTGCCCAGTTGTTCTCCTCTGCTATATTCATGAAGTGAAGTATGATTTCATTCAGCGCTGGCTCTGCCGTGAGAATACCAGTGTCCTTGTGGCTTTGGGTGATTAACATTTTCAGACCCACACTGGTCAAATCATTTTCATAAGCCTTCACCCCTTCTCTCCAACAGCAAGTCCCTAACGCCCACCGTGACTGGGTTTGTGCTTTGGGTGTCGTCCCTGGGTCCCCAGCCCTGCTGAGTGGCTGCAGAGGTGGGGTGCTCAAGCTGTGGCACACGGACACACTGGGGACCCTGGGGGAGTTGAAGGGTCACGAGAGCCCCATTAACAGCATCTGTACCAACAGCAGCCACCTGTTCACGGCCTCAGAGTGAGTCTTAAACACACAACTACTACACACCCTCTGTGTTCTGAGGTCTGTGCTTTTTATTATGACTCTTCTATTTATTCATGGACTTGTCTCTGGCTGCTCAGGTCATATGTTCCTGGTAGCTCTAAGTCCTAAATGAGGAGAAATGTCTGGAAGAAAACGTGTTCCTGTTCCTCTCTTCTAGTGACCGCACTGTGAAGATCTGGCGTGCACGTGGTGGGCTGGACAGCTTGGAGGTGGTTGACAATGCAGACGAGGTTGCAAGTAACTGAACGCAGCGCCCCCTGCTGGGTTTGGGTCTAGAAGGACACTAACAGCATCTTTTGATGCTGCTTCCCTGCACTTTGAACCCTAACTTCAGAAACCTGTTGCTGACACTCGCCTTCCATGTCATGTCATCTGTAAGACTGAGCCACAAGGAAACACTGAAGAGAAACTAACAAACACAATACTTGTTTTCTTAGACTCTGTAGGCTCAGACATGTCTGCTAAACACATTTACTTCACCATAATCTCTTTGCAGTAGAAACTCATCTTTTTCTCTTTTGCGCTGTGCACGATTCCACACTGTGGATCATGAGAAGTTCTCTTACTCATGATGTGTTTAAGAGTTGACACACACAAAATATATCTGCATACATTCAGTGCTGTGCCAGAATACAACACATCTGCAAACACCCAGGGCAAAAGGATAGAAGTGTTTTTTTTTTGTTTGTTAGTTAGATTAGGGTAAAATAGACACGAAGTTA